>NC_056727.1:818466406-818499784 GCF_019279795.1 Protopterus annectens
TCCAAAGCAAATTACAATTGCTTACAAGAGGATATTACTAGATTCACAACTCCTACCCCTACTGATGGCAAGTATACCAATGCCAAGGCATATACCAAAGCCTTCTATAAACACCTTCACAGCTGCATCGACTAATCTGTACCCAAAAGGATAAAAGTAATCTTATCAGGTAAGACGAAACCTGTTTGGTGGACATCTGCCATAAACAGGCTATATAATAAGGAGAAAGAAAGTACTGTCCAAAAGCAGTAAGAGACAGCCCCCTAACTTAAAGGAATCCCTCCTTGGCCTAAATAAGCAAATAAGGCACCTAGTAAAAAAATCCAAAGCTAACTACAAATTCCAATTGGCCACCCTAGCCAAGGATAATGATAAGGCATTCTTTGGCTATGTCCGAAACCTCAAATGTAAATCCCAGAGTCGCATAAAACGTATCATAAATGGCATAACATATGCTGAACCTGGTGATATTGCTAACCTGTTGGTTGACAGGTTAAGTGAGAACTTCTCCCCCCCTGTCTCCACCCAATATACCACAAGACATCCCTCCTTCATTTCATCCCCCAGAAATCACTAAGGAACAGGTCCTTACTGTCCTTTCTAGGGCTAAAACTACAGCCTCTATGGGACCAGACAACATCTCTGGCTGTGTTCTAAATTGCTTAAAGCAAGAATTAGCTGCACCTCTAACTACCCTCTTTAACCATAATCTAAGCATTGGGTTTGTTCCTGCTGATTGGAAAACTGCCACGGTCATCCCCCTCCATGAAGGGGGCTCCTCTGCTGACCCCAGAACCTATAGACCCAAAAGTATGACCAGCCTCATATGCAAAGCAATGGATAGAGTTATCATCAACCTTCTCAATAAGGATATAGGTGACTTCCAAACACCAGACCCACCCCAATTCAGCTTCATCACAGGTAGATAGTGCCTACTAAACTTGGTGGACTTCTTCAAGACAGTCACAAAAGCCCTGGATGAAGGCAAATCTGTGTATACACAATTGCAATAAACCAGTATATAGTCAGGTGGGTAGAAAACTGGCTCACCAATAGAATACACACAGTTAAAATTGCAGACTCTTCATCAACCTTCAGACCAATAACCAGTGGTGTACCACAGGGCTCGATGCTGGGTCCCCTACTGTTTGAAATCTACTTCTCAGAAATACAGGCCAGTACAAAGGGTGTGTGGTTAACAAAGCTTGCAGATGACTGCAAACTGGGCTCGATCTCTGAATCCAATAGCAACATTGACACCCTACAAAAAAGTCTTACTCAAACCAACGACAGGTGCCAAAGCCATGGGCTCAAGTTAAATGTTAAAAAGTGCATCATCATCTCCTTCAGCAATGGAGATGTCCTTGCAAAGTACCACATTAACAACAACACCTTAAGTATCCAATCTGTGGTAAGAGATCTGGGCACACAAGTTGACAGCAACCTCTCCTTTGACCATCATGTTTCCACAGTAGTAAGGAAACCCTTCAATGTTGCCCATCTCATCAATAAGGGCATTGCTTCTTGAAACAGAGGTTATAATCCCCCCTGTACTCCTCCCTCATCAGACTTATTATAGAGTACAATGCACCCTTTGGTATGCTCCTTGCCAGGCACCTGCAGCAACTGGAGAGACCTCAGAGGTGCCTTACAAAGAAAATTCAGTGTCCAGCACCTGTTCTATGCTAATAGACTGAAATCCCTGTCACTACACTCTGTGTCGTGCAGACTGCTCAGAGGTGATCTCCGCCTAGCATATAGGGCAACCGCAGATCATGATGTGATGGAAATGCTACACATTAGCAAGACAAATGGCACCTGCTGTACCCACTCAAACAACCTCAACATGAGAAGTGATATTACCAGAACCTGTTGGACAGACTGGTTCATCTCCCAGAGGATACCCATGGAATAAGCTTCCAATCTAAATAATGCAGAGCCATTCCCTGACCTTTTTCAAGCAAAATCTGGATGACTAGATAGAGAATAGCAAATTCACCCCGGGAGTGTCACCTGCATCCCTTCTTGACAAGGCCAGGCTTACTTATAGTACTATTACAAGAGGTAAAAACTTGGCTAGGCTTGTAAGGGCCTCAGGGCCATTAGCCTAGTAACCTTGTATGATAAGAAGAGCTCTCATCTCTTTGGTATTGATGTGCTCCTTCTGCTGATGAGGCGACCAAACCCCCTGTACCTTTAGGGAGCCAAATGTCACCCCCCCCACCCCATGTCTGAAACATCTCTGAACAATTCCTGAGAGTGAAGAGGGGGGTAAAAAGGGATCCCTAGATTCAGAGACAACTGCTGAATCCACCAGTGAAGCACCTGTCTGAGACAAAGTAGAAGAGGAACTACAAAGTCTAGATGATGTGCATGTTGAACCCACAATAACTTCAGAAACCACAGAAACTTTCTCATGTGACATTTGGACTGAGGGAGCATCAGAATAGTGGATGCCATGAAAGCCAGAGCTCTCAGAAACTCCTGGGCAGTAATGGAAGTCAGAGGAAGAACAGTGTGAAAGAAAGAAATGAGAGGTAAGGCCTTTGGAGGTGGCAGGGATGCAAGCACTGGCACCGTCTGAATTCTGCAACCCAGAAAAACATGATCCTGAGAAGGAGTTAGAGAAGAGTTTTTGAAATTTATAGTGAACCCCAAGCTCTGAAGAAGGGAAAAGGCAAAATGAAGATTTTGCAAAAGGATCTCTGGATAGGATGCCTGAATCAATAGGTCATTTATGTAAGGAAATATTTGTATCCCTTAAAGCCTGCAAAAAGCAATCACAGGAGCAAGGCATTTGGTAAACACCCTTTGGACAGTAGAAAGGCCAAAGAGCAAAGCAGGGAACTGAAAATGCCAGGAAGCAACATAGAAAAGCAAAAACGTCATGAAATGAAAATGGATTGGACTATGGAGATAAACATCCTTGAGATCCAGAGACACTATATAGTCCTGAGGGAGCAAGAGATGAAACAGAATCAGAAGGGACAACATCCGAAAGGAAGGCACTTTTAAAAACGTGTTTAGTTGAGAGAGGTCACGATTATGTTTCCAAGAGCTCTCTTTTCTGGGCAGTAGAAACATTCTGGAGTAGAACCCTTTCCTCCTTTGGGACACAGGCATCTCTTGAGTAGTACACTGAGTCAAGAGATTTTGAAGAGCCTCTGGGAAAAAGGGAAGTTGTTCCTGAGGAGGCTGAAAAATGCCCATAAAAGGAGGACGGGATTTCCACACCATGAAGTACCCCTGACAAATAATCGTCAGAACCCAAGAATCCTCAGTGATCTAAAGCCAAAGAAGAGAAAAAGAAAAGTGATGAGAAAGAGGAATGTGATTGGGAAGAGAGGAATAGTCATACAGCACCTGGTTTGTCTGGAAAAAGGCTTCAGAGTCCCTGAAAATTAAGCAGCCTTAGCAGGACGAGCCAGTTTGCCACTCTTTTTACCTTTAGTAGAAGAGCATGATTGCCAGCAAACAAAGGCATGCTTAGCAGGGTAGTTTCTCTGAAATTTAGGTACAGGAGAAACAAACATATGTTTAAGCTGCTGTAAGACTTTACCCTTATCTGGAAGGGACTTAAACAAACCAGCAACAGCTTCCCCAACCAAAAGTTTAGAATCCAGAGGAGCATCCATCAACTTAGGTTTAATATCATTGGGTACAGGTTGAAGCCTAAGTCAAGAATACCTCCTTGTCACTGAACCAAAAACAGCAACCCTAGAAGAAGGATCTGCCGTGTCATAGCTACATTTACTATAATGAAGAATGACTTGAGCGGAAGTGTCTAGCAAGGTAAGAACAGAAAATTTACCCTTAGAGTCTGGAAAATCAGAAATAAGTTGACAGGCCTGAAAAAGAAGAGTGAACACATACCTAGACATATGTGTCTAAAAATTAACAGCCCCTAAAAACTAGGGTAGTAGAAGTGCAAACCTTCTTACCCAGCCTTTCCAAATTCTGCTGTCCTTGTCAGAATGCAATAACCTCGCAGAAGGAAGCAATTGAGAAGGCTTGTCAGAGGCTACAGACACTGCAGATGGGTCAGCAGCAGGACATTTATATAAAAATAACAATCCTCAGGCACCCTATAAACCTGTCAGGCTTTGTAGGAGCAGGAGGCAGAGAATCAGGTGCATGAGAAGCCTTGGAAAAAGCATCCAGCAAAGCAGCCAAAACAGGAGGGATAGCCACAGGTTTAGGAGATTACAACTGCAGCAACTCATAGTATATTTCCTCAAAAGGAACATCAGGACTAATAGATTCCCCTCCTCTGACCCATAGTCCAAAGGAGAAGGAATATGAGTAGAATAAGTTTGGGAATCGTCATCATCATCAGAATCTGATTTATCATCAGATGAATCTTGTTCTTAGGAACTTTTAAAAGGAGTAGAAAACCAAAGAGGAGCAGGACCCAAAACCCTTTGAGGAGGCTCTAAGGACATTAAAGCAGTAAACATCCCTTGAGTGAAGGCCTACCACTAACTTTGTGGATCCCTAGGCCTGCCATTCACTTTGTGGATCCCTAGGAGCAGAAGAAACATGTTTAATTTGTTGTTTCTTTTTAAGGGGATATCCCCACCAAAAAACTGAGAAGGCTCAGACCCAGGATGACAGTCGAGAACAGTAGTAGGAACTTCTTCCCCAATTGAAAACTGAGGAACTCCCCTAGGTCCCTCAGAAAAAATCAACAGTGGTTCCCCCTGAACATCCAAGATGGATGCTTGCAAAAGCCTCTTCCTACATGCTGCCAGCCAGATTCTCACCAACCTCCAACATGGCTTGCATTAGAAAAATTCAACAAAACACCTGGGCAAGCCTCCAGGTTTGTAACAACCCCGGGAGAAACACCTGGCAGAGGCTGCACAGCAGATGATTCTGGCTCTACCATTTTCACCTTCTTCTTCCCTAATGTTTGACCCTCAGGGTGGGAGATTTCATCCATTGTATCTTTAGCGAGAAGCTTAAGATGCTGGTTTGCTACAAGGAAAGGGAAGAATGTCTACTGCAAAGGGTTTTCTGGATGAACGCCTGACAAATAGAACAAGATGTATAGTCATGAGTAGCTCCTAGGCAAAAAAGACACTTATTGTTGCGGTCTTTATGGGGAATCTGTCTCCCATACTAGCATTTCCTCTTCCTAGATAACATTAACCTCAAGGAGCACAAAAAAGCAAGAAAAAATAAAATCCCCAATGGGGCACTTATCCACAACTGCAAAGAAGTTAGCAAACAGGTTTAGACAGTCACTGAAGAATGAAAATGCCTTGTGATGTAGTGTGGCTCCTTTAAGTTAATTAATTGCAATTGTATTTGTTCATTTTAGTTTTTATTGAATAATGACATTAATTAGCGATGCATAGGGGGTATTTAAATGTGAACTGGATTTCATTCATTGTTCTGAAGAAGTCTTCACCACGAGGACGAAACCTGGGTTAACGTGTTTTTTGTGTTTTGGATGCTGCTATTAAAATTGTCTGGTTGACTCTTTTTGTCCGTGACAGTTTTGTTTGTCTATTGGTTATCAGTCTGGAGTTTGTGTAATTTCTTGGACATTATGGAGTCTAATACTGGTGTTTTAGAACTTTTGCAACAGATTTATGAACAGTTACAAGAGCATACAGCTCAAATTAAATCTTTGGTGGAAAAACAGCAGCAACCAAGTCAATGTAATTCGTTTTATGAGAGCTTGGGAATGCCATTAATTCAACCCACACAAACGTCTGGTAATATTCAAGGAGTCACAGTGAGTAACAATAGTGTTAATGAGAATAACATCACAGAAGGAGAACGTATGATGAATAATAACATATCAAGATGGAAGCAATTTAATTATAATTTTCGGCAGGATGGGAATAACCACAACCAACATTCTTGAACTGTTAATATTTCATTATCTGAACAGTTGAAAGTGTTTGAAACCAAACTATTTCAATTAAAGAAAATACAGTTAGAAAATAATTATTTGACAAGGAATTTAGAACTCGAATTGGTTCCAAAGGGTCTCCGGTTGTGGAGGTACCCAAATGGAGCAGAAAATGACTACCAAATGCTTAAAGTTCATGAACTTTTTAATCAAACTGGGTTGACTTTAATGAATATTATGATAAAATATAACAATGCTAAAACTGAACAGTTGACCGTAGAACTGGAAACAGTCAACGAGAAAGTAGTCAACGACTTACTTTTTGATCAATATATTATTAACTATGCTAATATACTTGACAAGATAGAACATAATTGTCAAGTAATTTTTTCTCGTAAAATGAATAAAATTAAGAGAGACACTAGTATATATGCCGCTGATAAAGCATATCCATTCTCGGTAGGTAATCGAGAGAGTCATAGAAACCACGAGAGTTCAACCAATAGAAGGATGGAAGAGAACGACGTGATTCATTCACAGGAAGGGATAAATCAACCGCAGAGTAAAGCGTGCCCTTTGGAGGATGGACCGAGACGGTCAGAACGGTTAAGGAACAAGGAACAAGTAAGCGAACAAAGTTTTTACCAGCAACAGGGAGCCCGTCCCTAAACGTGGTATGGGAAACAAGTTTACAGTGGCAAGCCAAGATGGAAGAGGTAAACGTTTTGTCGGTAATGGAAAGTGTAAGTTCTTTTAATACGTTCTTTTCAGACATATGTGATGTGAATGAAATTGACTCTGACAAAAACTTGCATATGGGTTCTCAGCCAGTTACAAAGGATATGTGTTCGTGCAGCTTTTTAAGTGTTAATACATCAGTACATGAAAGCGGAATGGGGATTTTTTTGAGTGCTTGAGCAGATAATGAATATATACAGTCTGTAAGTGAGTTGGAACATCAAATAGGGGTGGATACCGCGGATTTGGCGTTATTAACTGAAGCGGTCACATTTGACATAGTTTCTAATTTTACATTTGATAGTAATATTGATATGGACTTCATTATAGGAGTCCAAGTGGATTCCCATTCAGTCGGCGATGATAAAATATTGTTAATTGTTGATCATACAAGGTTTCCCACACAAGAAAATAATGTTATGGTTTCACAACAAAATGTTTTGTCTGCATTTTCATAGTATGTGGATTCAGTAGGTAATTTTTCTGAAAAAGTAGTCAATGTTGAGTCTTCGGATGAAAGTGAATGCTTTCATAATATTAGTACCAAACAATTGACTAATAATGTTAATAATAGTCCGACGGATAATTTGTTAAATTTAAGTGTATATGATGATGGCAACTTACATATGGGGAATAGTTGTTTAAAATATAGTGCAGATACTAATAAACTTAATGGTGGTAACTTATATGGTAATTATCATAAGGGTGGTACATCAACACGGATAGTAAATATGGTGACGTTTTTAATGGAGTTGGAAATAATGAAATAAGTCTGTTAGTAGAATTATTAGTGAATCAAATGGAAAGTGTATCTGATAGTAATGTATTGAGTGATCCAAAAGTGATTAGTAACACCTATGATGATTTTAAAGTATATAATTATACTAAGTATGTTTTTGATGTTGAACATGCAAATTTATTGTCAAAAGGTTTTACATTTGTTCCCTGTTGGAAAGGTAATATCACAGAAATGTTAATTGACTTGAAGATTTTTACTCGCAAAATGAATCTGAAAATGTGGTTTCCTGATAGTATGGTAGACAAACAGGATAAAGTGTTGAAAAAACCCAGTCTATTTAATCCAGTTATTAATCAGACAGTAGCCTTATTTGAAAAGGCATGTGAAATGGACATCAGGGAACACATGAATAGGTTCTATAAAAGTGGGTATTCTAATCTAACTGAGGTTGAGGTTGCTTTATTGAACACTGATAAAAAACAAAGATATACGGATTATGAAGCCCGACAAAAGGAATGGATTAGTAATAATTGAGAGGATGGATTATAATAATGCCATTATGAATATGCTGATGAGTGATAGCTATATAGAGAGTAGTATTAATGAAATCAATATTAGTCATCAAAAAATAGATTTGCTTTTAGATGATATGCTATATCAAGGACAGATAAATGAAATGGAATATGATTATTTTAAAAATCCTTTTCCGGTAGTAAGTAGTATGTTCGGTGTTCCTAAGTTACATAAAGGTCTTAACAACATTCAATTCAGACCGATAGTGAATGGGAAAAGGAGAAAAACTTACTTTATCAGTCAATTTTTAGACCAACATATGCAAAAGGGCCTTAAAGTATTTGATTATATAACTAAAGATTTGTGGAGCTTTTTGGACAAATTAAGAGGGTTAAACATTAATGAACACACTATGTTTTTAAATATTGATGTTTGCAATTTATTCACGGTCATTCCCCACGATTTAGGGTTGGGTTGGTTAGAAAATCAATTAATTAAAACCAAACTGTTTGATCAGGATCAAGTCAATGTTTTTATAACACTCATGGAGGTTGTTTTATGAAATAATTATATTTACTTTGATGGCAATTTTTTTAAACAAGTAACAGGAGTAGCTATGGGGACAGCTTGTGCCCCCATATATGCAAATTATATCATGGCATATTGGGAACAAGAATTTGTTTTTACATCCATATACAGAGGTTATATAGCACGATATATACGCTATTTGGATGATATTTTTATCGTATGGGAGGGTGGTCGAGAAATACTTGATGAATTTATTAGCTACATCAATAATACTGTTGAATTTTTAAAATTTACACATAATGTCAGTAAGGAGAGTATTTCATATTTGGATGTTTATTTAACTATTGATAGGGTTAAAAATTGTTTTAGGTCTGATATTTTTAGAAAAAGTACATTTTCCAATTCATATTTGGATTTTAATAGTGGGCACCCGTACCATCAAAAAAGAGCCATTGTTAAAGGGCAGATGGTAAGAGCAGCGAGAATGGTGAGCGATACTGAGGCATTTATACAGGAGTTCGATGTTATGATCACCATGTTCAAGAAGAGGGGTTACCCAGACGAATTGTGTGATAACATTAAAAAAGAGATTGTACATAAAAGGAAGATAGGTTTTTATCAAGCTATACTGAATAATAATCAAGGTATTAAATCGAAAAATGATATAAATATGGGAAAATTCAATCACATTGAGAATTTGATATTTGTTATCACATACAATCAAGATGTGGAATGGTTTATGGCGATGGTTGAGAAAAATTGGGGTTTTTTGTATTTAGACAAACATGTATATACAAAAATGGGGGGTCCCCAAGTTTGTTTTTCGCAAAAGATCAAACCTTCAAACAAATTTTACAGAGAGAGTCAGAATTTGAAATAAAAACAATAGGAAGAGAATTAGGTCATTTTAAATGTGGACGGTGTAGTACATGTAAGTTCATCATGGTCACAAAGGATTGTATAAAAGTTAACCACATAAGTGTTCACCTTTCAGGACATTTTAATTGTTATACTAAAAATGTGGTGTATATAGCGCAATGCCAAAAATGTCCCGCCTTTTACATGGGAAAAACGTCAAGACATGTTAGGGAGAGAATTAGAGAACATATTTTGGATATAAAACATGGAAAAGTCACTAGTGCATTGGCTAGGCATATTTTGGATAATGTTGACCATGAATTCAAGTTTTATGTTATCCAGCAGGTGAAAAAAGACTCCCAAGGCAAGGTATTAGATATACATCTTGATGTATGTGAATTAAAGTGTCAGTTAAGGTTAAATGCCTAAATGAGTCCTGGAATTAATGAATATATTAGTATAGACCCGATTTTAAAGTTAAGGCACATTTTAGGATAAGTTTTATGTATACATCCATGTATTCATTATTTATACAATACTTGAACAATATATTATTAATGTTTTAAATATATTAGGATATTATACCCAGTATGGTTAACAGTATTTAAGCCTGATGTCTTTTGCACAGTAATACTAAATTAAATCATGATATAAGCATATATAATTATATATATTTTTTATACTTTTTACATATATTATATTAGTGAAATTATTCACTTAGTATATACTAATACACGTATACTTTCTTATATATATATTCTTCATTCTAATGTGATGTAGTGTGGCTCCTTTAAGTTAATTAATTGCAATTCTATTTGTTCATTTTAGTTTTTATTGAATAATGACATTAATTAGCGATGCATAGAGGGTATTTAAATGTGAACTGGATTTCATTCATTGTTCTGAAGAAGTCTTCACCACGAGGACGAAACCTGGGTTAATGTGTGTTTTGTGTTTTGGATGCTGCTATTAAAATTGTCTGGTTGACTCTTTTTGTCCGTGACAGTTTTGTTTGTCTATTGGTTATCAGAATGAAAATGCCTTCACCTGGCAGAAAATGGATGCAGGTAAGCAGACTGACTGTGAAAACATATGTTCAGATTGGCGGCAAAGAAGTTCTACTTTTGGTAGGCCTGAATATTATCTTTATGACCTGTGTTCTGTAAACAGTGTTTGGGTGATGTTCGACATACCCTCAAAGCAACACGAGTCTTTGATAGACTGGCCGAACGTGGGCTTCCACAGCAGGGAATTCCATATGTTAGAATACTGCAGCAGGGAATGTAAGGACATTCACAGGCACACCTCTGTCATACTCCATGTTGGAGTAAATAACTTGAGATGTACCTCACTGGACTATATGAAGAGAGATATAACTGACCTCTCAAGATTATGTGTTCAAGACAGGTATGTCTGTAGCCTAAGCAGCATTCAACCTTTGCCCAGGATGATACCTCAATACAAACAAAATAATTATTGACTTCAACAATTGGCTTAGCTACTGGTGTTACTCCAGTGGGATCCAGCAGTTCTCAGGCTGGGATGATGTGGTCAACAGACCACGTTGCTTTACCAGGGATGGTCTTCATCTCTCCCCTCTTGCCTTTCAGTTACTGGCCAAGGTACTTGCCCCTGAGAGTGCCTATTTCAGGCAATATCATAAGAACAAAATTCCTGACTTAAAAATTTCCTCAAAAGACAAGCTCATAGTTATGCTGCCTAATGCTAGGAGTCTAAATCAGAAACTACACTCAATGGAGGCACTTCTTACTTGGGAAGCTGTTGATGGTTGTGCAGCCATAGAGACATGCTTTAGGGCCACGGAGATTACTCCAGCCATGAAAGGTTATAATGTCTTCCACATATTCAGGCCACAAAAGGAATGTGAAAGAACCAAAGGAGGATGTGTATCCATCTTCATAAAAGACAAGTACACCTCAGGAGTGGTTCAGCAGTAAGACTCTCTAGATTTACTACAAGTACGTCTAAATGTAGAACCCCCCCCCCTCCACATCATTGTTAGCTACAGGTCCACCAACATAAACCATGAAAACCAAACAGTGCCTTCCTGGACCTGCTTGAGTCACTCATAATATGACCAAACTCCCTAGGCATGGTTACTCTAACTATTCTTCCATCGACTGGGATACATATATGAGCTCAAACATGTTTGCCGTAAGGTTCCTGCACTTTGTAAACATGAATGCTCTGGAACAGTTAGTCTGCACCCCCACAAGGTCCTCGAATGCCCTTGACCTAATACTCACCAACATGGGAGTTTGCTGCACCACCCCATTTGTGAGACTCTCCCTCGTAATGGCTGACCATAAATCAGTCACGTTCAACGTAACAGTTGTACATGACCCCCCTTCAGGATCCAAAAGGTGGACAAATCTCTGCAAAGCAAACTAAAGCCTCCTAATCAATGGCATATATAGTTTCAAACCTACCGCCACCACTGAAAGTAAAGACTCCTATAAGGAGGTGTACAGAAATGGACTGTATGAACAACTTTACAAGTGTATAGCCTTAGCTGTACCAGAAAGAACTTGCTCACGAAGAAAAGCCACCATGGTGGACTTCTAGCATAAATAGATTATATGACAAGAGAAAGAAACTTATGTCCAGAAATAAGAGGTAACAGTCTCAGCAGAAGAACACCCTCCAGAGCTTGAACAAGCAAAGCAGACATCTTGTAAAGTTCTCTATAGTTAATTGCAAAACTAAATTAGCATCTATAGCTAAGGATAATCACAAAGCATTCTTTAGCTATGTCTGTAGTGCAAAATGGAATGCCCAGCATCACCCCAAATTCAGAGTGGACCGTACCACTCATACTGAACCTGAGAACATAGCCAACCTGTTAGCACACAGGTTTGGCAACAATTTCGCACCCCTGTCTCCACTGATCATAACCCGCAGCATACCTGTCAACAGTTCTCTACCTATTATCTCCAAGTAACTGGTTCTAACCGCACTTTGTCAATGCCAAAAACACAGCCTCTATAGGACCTGATAACATCCCAGGCTGCTTACTAAACAGTCTAAAGCAAGAGTTAGCAGAAACACTGGGTACTCTCTTCAACAACAAAGGGGAAAACAGTAACTGTAATAACCTTGCACAGAATGGGTTCCTCAACCGACCCAGGCAACTATACACCCATAAGCCTGACCAGAGTTGTCTGTAAGGCCATGGGGATAATCATCTTGGGTCTTATCAACAAGGACATTAATGACCTTCAAACTCTTTACCTGACTCACTTTGGCTTTGTCAAGGGCAGATTATGTATGTTGAACCTAGTGGAATTCTTCAATAGTGTCATCAAAGCCCTGGATTAAGGCAAATAGTTACATACAACCTATCTCAACTTGCCCAAGGGCTTTAACACAATCCCCCACTGAGACATCATTGCAGAACTCACTCACCTGGGGATTAACCCATATGTCACTAGATGGGTAGCCAACTGGCTCACCAACAGAATGCATACAGTCATAGGTGGGGATTCCACCTCTACCAGCACACCTGTTACCACTGGAGTCCCACAAGGGTTTGTGCTGGATCCCCTACTGTTTGGAATGCATTCCTCAGAAAATCAGGGTTATAAACATGGCCTGTGCCTCCACAAGTTTGCTGATGATGACAAACTGGGTGCAATCACTGAATCCCCAAACAATGTTAACATACTACAAAATGTACTTACATACATAAATGATTGTTGCCAAAGCCACAGACTTAAAGATAACCCAAATTAGTGCACTATTAATCCTTTCAGCAAAGGAGAAGTCCATGCAAATTACGCTATTAATAATAATACCCTGCCATGTTCTAATCCAATGGTGACAGATTTGGAAATGCAGGTTGATGGCAACCTCACCTTTGATCATCATGTGCCCATGATGGTAATGAATGCCCTTTACATTGCACACCTCATAAGTTATGACATAGCATCCAAGGCTAAAGATGTTATCACTAAATTGTACTTGTCCCTCATCAGACCAACAAAAAGAGTGCAATGCTCCCTTTTGCATGTACATCACCAGACACTTGCATCAGCTGGAGAGACCTCAGAGGTTTCTAAATAAGAATATCCAGGGCCTCCAAAACATGACCTACATGTAAAGACTGACAGCTCTGCCACTGTACTTTGTGTCCTAAAGGCTGCTGAGAGGCAACTTGTGGCTAGCCTATAGAGCATCCCCAAATCACATGGGACAAGACTCACTTACTCTAGGGACCTTAACCTAGCCTGTGACATCAGTAAGACATGCTGGAGAGACAGTTATGTCTCCCAGAGATTGCCATGCCTATGGAACAAACTCCCAATTCACATGAAATTGAGCATCTCAATCCTATTTAAGGGTAACTGGGACAACTGCATGGGAAATCGTAGAATCAGCAACATGGTGGAGACAGTCACATATGTCAGACTGTGCCACATCCACAACCCTGAGCATTTGTCTGGAGCAGCTATGGGATCATGCCAGTGACTCCTTGATGGCCCTAAACATACAGTGAGTGGCACGGGAGGTGACACCTGCACCAGGTGGAGGAGGGACAGCAGGCCCTCTCCAAGCATCCTTATCAATCCTCCTGTGTGGCACCTCACTCACACTTTGGCTATGGACAAACTCAACATGCAATGAAGCCGCTGTAACCACACTTCCCTGATCAATGCCCTCACCATCCACTTGGCCAATATCTGTGTCCTGAGAGGACTGGGTTGGTGTAGGCCTACTGGCTGTGTCCAAAGGAAATGCAGGGGATGGCTGCATATCAAACTCTGTGTCAGATTTAACCTCTGCACACCCCGATTGTGCCTCAGTTTGGCCACCATCATCATCAGAGTCTGTGGATCCACTGACAATGGGTGGCACAGGGCCTACACTCCCATTCTTATGATCACCTGTAATAAAAAGCATGAAACACAGTAATTAATACTTGCACTACTATAGTGCAATATATGCTAACAAACTAGCAGTACTGCTACTATTACAGAAAGTACATCAGTACACACAATAGGCCTCAGATCAGAATCACAAACTACAATATTTCTTTCAATTGCTCAGCACTACTGACATAAAAATATTTGACTTTCCATCTGCAGAAGACTTACTGAGCTGGACTCCACACGGTCCTGGAAGAAGTTAAGCAAGAGGTAAGAAAACATCATCGCAAATAACAGTAATACAGGGGGTAATACATTTACTACTGTATATATGCATTAACAGTACTTTGAGCAAGAATGTGGCTGACAACTCCAAAGTAAGCTTATAACTGTAGCAATCTTCAATCCTTTCCCAAAAACAAGACATGTTGATATAGAATTCACGTATTAATTTTAATTGCTGTACTATACAACAGTATTCACTTGCTGAGATATCAAAGCTTACCTGGAAGCTCCTCCTGGGACATGCTTTCTGTCTCGGAAGGTGTTGCGCCCACATCCAGGACATGCTGTATTGCACTCTCCTGGGAGCTGTCTGGATCTCTCAGATTGGCCAGGAACTCTTCATTGGGGTTAGTGGTGGTTCCCTAGCAGGCCCTACAGTAGTAACCATTTGGTCACAGACCACTGCAGCTGTTCATCTCCTTGGAGATGTTATCATGTTAGTGGCCCTGTGGCAGCCTGTTTATATGTTCTGCAGTGGCCATCCACATCACTGACATCATGAACAATCTGCTACCATGTTAGCATCCTATGGTCCATATCTCCCTGTCCCCTTTCCAGGAGAAAAGCACCTTGTTGCCAAAACCCATCGATGATGACTTGATTTTCTGTATCATTGAAGGGGGGTCTCCCTAGATTGATACTCCTGAGTGACATATGTGTAGGTGTCCTAAAGGACAGAAGTATAATATACATAAGTATCACATAACTACAAAATAACTGTTTCCAGATAAAACAGAAAAGGTAGTCAGTCAGTGTTACCCTGTGGAGAAATATAAAACAGTCTAGAGATGTGAAATACTAGCAACAGACAGGATGCAAAACAAGGAGAGCAACAAGAGCAAAACATTCTTGTTTGGGCCACAACAATAAAGTCACCTTTGCTCCCCCACAAAAGAAAAGTCCATTCTTGTTTGTGCCATAACAGTAACTCATCCTTGCCCCCCCCCAAAAAAAAAGAACAGGCAAATGACACATTTTGCTAACAAAACGTCTTTAAAATGCTAAAAGTGCTATCAAAGGACCTGTCCCTGACACATGTGTACTTATTTATGACACAGCATTCCATTTTCATGTATTGCCAATCATGTGTACCTCTGAAATGGCTTGACAGACAGGCCCATGCCATCAGTACACTTCTAACTAATGCATACAGACAAAAGTATAAAGGCCTGTGCTTTACATGACTCCTAAATACATTCCAGCATATGCCATATGTAGGTGACAAAAGTAGATCATACCTGCTGAAGTTCAGTGCTCCTCTGTACAGCTATATCCGGAAGAAAAAGCACTTTTGCAGTCTTCCAAAGATACACAACTCTCCTCACCATCATTTTGGCTAGCTACATGTTTGCCTTTTTATAATGGTGTAAATTACTAATGGATTGCATCTGTCTTTGTCTGTGTTTCAAAGATACAAATTGAAGCATACGCAGCTGAACTGCATGCTAATCAACCAGTCCAACACAGTGGACTATTTAACAAGCTATAAAACATCCATAAGTTCATAGGTGTTTAAAAGGCTAATGACCACAAGGGCCTTTTTAAGCCTAGCCACGCATCCCAAATCTCTGACAAGTTTTGATACCCTTAATAAGTGTAAGCAGGGGTATGGGACATGGAACATTTACAAGCAGGGACCTGGGAAATGAACCATTTACAGGTTGACTGTGTCCATTAGAGACATAGGTGCCAAACCAAGGATGAATTTCCTGCTCCCCATCCAATTGTCCAAGCTGCACTTGAATTGGTTTAGGGAGGAACTCTGCTTCACAAGGATGGGGAGCCTGTTCCATAGATGGGGTCATCTCTGGGATACATATCTGTCTCTCCAGCAGGTCCTATTTATATTACAAGCAAGGTTTAAGTCCTTAGAATGAGTAATTCTGGTGCTGTTTGTTTTGTGAATATGCAGAAGGTTTATCAAAGTGAGGTCTGACAATGCCCCATATGCCAGACATAGTTCTCCCCTCATAAGCTTGTAGGAGACAGAATAAAGGGATAGGGCCTTGAGGTGGTCTGCATAGGACATTTTACTTATGCTCTGTATTCTTTTTAGTGAGGAATCTCTGTGGATGTTCTAATTGTTGGATATGCCTGGTTAAGTACATATCAAAGAGGGCACTGTACTCAATGATAGGTGTTATGAATGCCAAATACAGTGGAACAATGACTTCCTTGGACTCAGATGCCATACCTTTGTTTATAAGTTGCACACAACATAGAATGATTTCCTCACTACTGTAGAAACATGATGGTCAAATGTTAGATTACTATCTATGTGTGTTCCTAAGTCCCTGACTACTGGGTCAACTCTAAGTGGTATGTTGTCAATATGATAGTTACCAGGGGTGGATGACTTCCCAAAGGGTACTATTATGCATTTCTTGGCATTTAGTTTTAGTCCATGGCTCAGACACCGGTTGTTTGTCTGTGTCAGCCCCTCCTGAAGAGCATTTGTGTCAGTGTGAGATTCAATGGCAGCTCCTAATTTACAATCATCTGCAAATTTAGTCAGCCATAGAACACTGACGTTGGCCTTGACTTCAGAGAAGTAAATGCCACAGTGGAGTGGTCCAAGGACTGATTCCTGATGGACTTCACTTGTGACTGGCCTCCTCCTCGTAGAGGTGGACTCCCCAATTCTAACTTCCTGGGTCCTGTCTGTCAGCCAGTTGGCTATCCACCGGGGTGACATACGAGTTTGTACCTATCATCTTGAGTTAGTCAACAATGCCCAAGTGGGGTATTGTGTCAAATGCCATGGCCAGGCCAAGGTAGGCAGTTTGAACCATTTTTCCCTCATCCATTGCTTTGGTTACCTTCTCAAAGAAGTCCACCATGTTGAGTATGCATGATCTGTCCTTGATGAAACCAAACTGGGTGATCACTTTCTCACTGCATTAAATGCTTGGCCAGGCCATTGCCCAATGGAATGAGGTAGTGATCACTCATTCAAGTTTGTCATACTGGAGCTGGCTTCTTTGAATGTGTGGGGTAGATATCAGAATAATATAACAGAATGTCGTGAGCTACGTTGGGTACTTCTTTTACAAGCACACCTTCCACCAGGATTGAATGGGATGATTTCACTGAAGCCAGTGTTGAAATCTTGACCCCTGTATCATTGAATTACACTTTGGGGGGGCTTGGCTCATAGTGAACACCTGATTGATTGGATTCATTTATGAATGAATAGTCAGCTGACTGCATGTGTTTTAGTGACTGTACCTTGTTAGATTTTTTAAATGCTTTTCATTTAATGGTTTTTATATGGTCTGAAGAAGAATATTGGGTATCTGTGAAAGCACTTGCCTTTTATTATATACTTTCAGTTTTATTAAAGTTTATAGGTTCATAGGTTTATAGGTAGGTACTAGGCTATCGGCCCAAGGGCTTACATAAGCCTAGCCAACAAGGTTCCCTCTCTTACACCACCCAAGAAAGTTATTTTCCTGTGCCATTGTCGAGCAGAGACACAGAAGTGATCCCTAGGTTGTATTTCCTATTTCCCATCCACTCATCAAGATTTTTCTTGAAGAGTGCTAATGAAGAACTTTGCTTAACATAGATGGGTAGCCTGTTCCAGAGTATGGGAAGTCTCTGGGACAGGAATCTATCCCTCCAGCATGTCCTGCTTATTATGGTGACAAGGTTTAGGTCCCTCAAGCATGTAGCTTGGAGGGATTGGGATTTCTTAAGGTGTAGCATATCCAACAGCTCTGGGTCTGACATAGCTTTATATGCTAGGCAGTGATCACCTCGGAGTAGGTGATATGCTACGGAGTAAAGCTGGAGTTTTTTGAGGTGGTCAGTGTAGGGCATTTGTTTGAGGCCAGTAATCCTCTTTCTGAGGTACTTCTGTGGCCTTTCCAGCTGCTGCAGATGTCTTGTGAGGTACATTCCAAAAGGGGCGTTGTACTCTATAATGTGTCCAATGAGTGTCGAGTAGAGGGGAACAATGACCTCTTTTTTCCTGGATGAGAACCCTTTTATGATGAGGTGTGCCATGTAGAAGGACCTCCTGACTACTGTGGCAATGTGACTATCAAAGGAGAGACTACTGTCCACCTGGGTCCCAAGGTCTCTTATCACACATTCAGTGTTAAGTAGATTGCTACCTATGTGGTAGTTCATGGGTACAGAGTTTTTACCAAAGGGGATGACACTGCACTTTTTGGCATTGAGCGTGAGGCCATGGCTCTGACACCAGGCATCTGTCTCAGCGAAGCCCTTCTGTAGGATGTCCACATCATTTGGGGACTTGACTATGGCTCCTAGTTTGCAGTCATCTGTGAACTTCATTAGCCAGAGGCCTTCTGTGTTAGCCTGTACTTCAGAAAAGTAGATACCAAACAGGAGAGGTCCCATTCACAGAAAGGGCTACCTCTCTATCAACTGCCAAGTCATGTATAATGCCTGGGTAATCATCTTGAATGTGTGTGCTGGCAATCCTGGCAGTTAACATGACTCACATATCTGGCACACCTCTCAACTGTACCAGATGTTTGCTAGTATTCATATCCCACAGGGTCACCTACTCTGGGATGCAGGCTATGCAGTAGAACTGTTGCTGATGACACCCATCAGAAGAATACCATAATGATGCACATGCTCAAACCAGAAATGTCACAGAGTGCGTGTTTGGCCTGCTGAAGTGATGGTTGCAAAGCCTAGATACATCTGAGGGAGCCCTGCAGTACAATCCATGGACATGTACAGAAATCTGCACGGTATGTGCCATGCTACACAACATAATCCTTAGGAAACAGCTGCAGCAGGATCAGCAAGGGGAAGTGTCACACATCCCACCACCAATGCCAAGGTCACCACAGCCTCAGGCAGATGAGGAATCAAAGGAGGAACCACCAGCTGCTATGGGCATAGGCAGATGTGGGTGTGCTCAGTATGCCCTTGCAATGGCTAAGAGATAATGCATAGCACACTCACTCACCACCTAGGGGCCTAAAACCTTACTCCTACTCACATACATATAGTAACATTGATTCCAGGTAACTCATACAACCTTTAACTACCCATGTATTGTCTGGGTACTGCTTCCATCAGACAGTCAGCCCCGGACTAATGCTGTGGTGACTGCTGAATTTACAAGGTAAGTCCTGAACCTGGAGTGTATTGTTAAATGATATTATGGCATATTCTTGTATTTCATCAGTTATTACAGTAAGCAAGTAAAAGGTGGAAGATTTGTACAAACATTACCATACCATTTGACAGCAGAGACTTATTTCACTTATAAATGTCCATTAGTAAGTACTAGGTCTCAGGCATCAAAGATTTACACAGTCATACCTCTCAAAAGTACTGATTATCAATGCATGCCCTCAGTTTAGCACCATACATTTGTACTAGAAAATCGCTGAAGAGAGAAGTTAATAATGATACAAATTGCAGTTTCTGAATTCACAACTCTCATATGATCAAACAACAGGCAGGATGAAACACAAGGAGAGTAGCAAGAGCAATCTATCCTTGTTTGTGCCATAACAGCAACTCACCTTTGCTTGCACCAAAACAACAGTCTATACTTGTATGTGCCATAACAGTAACTCAGATTTGTTCCCCTCTCAATAGAACAGTTGTACTCTTGTATGTGCCATAAGAGTAACTCACCTTTGCTGCCCCCCCCAGCAAAAGAACAGTCTGTGCTTGTTGGTGCCATCCAACCTGGCCTTCAGTTGTTGGCAAATGCATATCATATTATTGCCAGCTAATATCTTCACACATTTTAAGGCAAATGATATAGCATGGCTTACAGACTGTCATGTCTCAGAGTACCGGGCAGATAACTGATGCATGACCAGGAAGCACAGAAAGGTAAGACAGAGTTGTAAATATCCAAGCAATAACACAGGTTGTGTGATCACTAAGTTCACTTATGTCAACATATAATAATACATGTGTGATAACAATAGTTCTATGGTTTATCAGTGTGCTTTCTGTTGTACCTGGTTGTGTGAAGACTGACTTCAGTTCTTTGGTGCAAAGCTATTTGTGTGGCAAAGAGGGACAAGGCACCCATCCTATTTTCTGAAGGTGCATTGGAGTAAGAGTTGAAATGCAGGCCTACATAGACATATCCTATGTGTACTAACATTTTCTGCCATGTACTGTATATGTCATAGATTGCTTTTCCTCATTTCAAATATTTCTCCTTTTCTTTTATAACAAATAATACTGCAAACCTGATAGAGAAAACACAATTTGCTGACAAATGAAGAAAAGGTTGGATGTTAATGAAACAGAGCCTACTGTGCACTGCTTACCTGCATTTTCAAACTTGACAGACCTAAATGTAACACTTTTAAGTCTAACCTGACACACCCACCTGATGTAAGCAATCACAGCTGCCATCCCTCTAACCTGACACACCCACCAGATGTAAGCAATCACAGCTGCCATCCCTCTAACCTGACACACCCACCTGATGTAAGCAATCACAGTTGCCATCCCTCTAACATGACACACCCACCTGATGTAAGCAATCACAGCTGCCATCCCTCTAACCTGACACACCCGCCTGATGTAAGCAATCACAGTTGCCGTCCCTCTAACATGACACACCCACCTGATGTAAGCAATCACAGCTGCCATCCCAACAATGCAAAACAACACAAACACTGAAGGAGTGCTAACACAATGTGAACATCCCTATAGGGATCCAACTTTTTGGGATTCAGCAATTCTAATGAGTTCAAACCTCATTTGCATCTTCACCTTGTTGACAGCCCTGAATCTACACAAAAGGCTAGGGTTGCCACCTATCCATTTTTTTTCTGTACTATCCAGAAATCAAACTGATTCTCCGGTAGTCCAGAAAACACTGTACAAAGGCCAGTATTCTGTTTCAAAAAAGGAAACAGACTATCAGAGTTTGTTAAATTGGCTAATTTGCTATGCTTTTTTACAGAAAAACATAGTAAATCAGCTAAAAGCAGGCATCAGAAATAGAAAAAGTGGGCGTTCCTGTCTGCTGATGCCATAGTGATGTCACAAAATGGGCAGAATATGGGCGTGAAAGGGGTGGGAATGGGTGTGGTTATGGGTGATGTGAGGGGTGTGACCTTACTGGTTTTTAGCCGTAATGAAAGGTAGCAACCCTACTCTATATGAAAAGGCAAGAGTGTAGCTAAGGGAAACAGAAGGGGAGCAGAATGTTAAAACACAGAACAGATATTACATTTGTTGAAAACATCTTGTTCTTTCACTTTTCTAAGTTTGTAAGAGCAATATTTAAAAAGTGTCCCTATTTATGCCTTTGTCCAGATGTCTTGCTCTAAAAGGTTGAGAGGTCTGCATGACTTACAATGTATGCTATTTCTTGTGTGGGGGGGTAGCAGCAGAGCTGCTTTCCCACAAACCCAGTGTTCAATCAATTTTCTTAGTTTGTAACAGCAATATTTTAAAAGTGTACCTATTTTTGGACCGTTCCCCACCCCATTATTGATGGCTTACTTCAGATTTCTTGTTCTAAGAGGTTGAGAGGTATGCCCTGTAATACAGTTCCGTGCATACCTCTCAACTCTCCAGATAGGTTTTTGCCTAATATTTTTGGTCTGTTCCTCATAAACTTTGTGATTTTCTGGCAAATCATTGGGATGATTTGAGGATTAAAGTCACTAAATAATGACATACATTTGAGTTTCAGACTTCAAATCCTTCAGAAAATGCATATTAACACAAACTCTGTTCTAGCAGCTATGAGCAATATTTAAAATTTGTCCTTATTTCTGTGCCTTTTACCCACCCCCATTTTGTCAGGCTGTGTCCAGGAATTTTAGCTGTAAGAGGCTGGGAGGCAGGTTCCATGGCTGTTTTCAAATAAAGACAGAACAGCAGCACAGAGTCTATATGGTTTCTTCCAACCATGTTGAATCACTCCAGCCTCCTTTCCTGCTTCATTTGCATGCCATAATGTTAACGTGGTGTCTTGGGGGGGGGGTGCACGCCTCTCACAACCTTACTGTATTTAAAGTTTCCTGCATCCATGCAATGCAGACACAGTAAAAATCACTGTGTAAGCCTTATTGAATCCCCCCCCCCGATTTAGTTGTCCTTGAGCAAGATATGGTCCATGAGTATAAAGATTGGTTGTTTATCGGTATGTAGTAGGCTAGCAGTCCTTGCAGGACATTTTAAGCCTAGCCAATCTCCCTTTTTCCTGCTTGAAATAACCTATCCAATTTGGTTATAGATTATCAGTCTAACCCATCCAAAAAACATTGACACTGGATACTGTCACTGCTGAAGTAACACCTCGTTCCCATGTGTAAAAGTGGGTTGAGAATGGATGGATGGATTGATGGAGTCAACAAACTTTACAAAGGCATTATCGCTTAAACTGTCATTTTATACTGTGTTGTTATCTCCAAAAAACATCATAAATTAGTTTTCTGACAAGAAAATATAATGTTCGAATGGCTAACTTAAATTTTCTGTCTGGCAGATGTTATTTAAAATGTTAATGAGCAGAGTGCACAATATAGATGTAACACTTTTACCGTCATGCAAAACACTAGTGTTCTCCAATATCGTCAGTGGGTAAATCACCATAACAAGCCCAGTATTTGTGGTGATAACTGCAGTTACTTCTGGTAATATTAAAGTCATGAAGCAAGGATGAATCATATGATTCCTCTATTAGGTAGACGGAAATGCGCCTCCCCAATCACCTGCAGTTAAAAATGTTATTTTGTTTATTTTCACAGTGTGGAGGGTGTGAAATTCACTATTTGAATTATGTTATGCACCAAGTTCACTAATTAAAATCAAATTTTATAGTTCAATTTTTATTAATGAGCTAATGAACTACTGAAATAGGTGCATAACATAATTCACGTAGTGAACTTCACACACTCCACCCTGCAAAGTTTCTTCTTGGTTTGTTTTTGACGCAGTACAGGTTGCATATCGGGTTTTCTGAGACTTTGAGGGATACCAAGGATTTTTCTTTTTGTTTATTTTCCTATCTAAGAGATGCAGCTCAGCTGCAGAACCAAGGAGACGATATCGAAAAATCAACTGACCCTTGCTTGCACTGTTGTTCCCACTACCTTCGATACAACTGAGCTGTCACTTACAGCTCAAGTGACATTCTCTTTGAGAAGGAAAGGATGCCAGTGGCTGGAATGGGTCAATCTTAAAAGAATCATAACCTAAATGGACCACTGAGAATTTCGTGGCATACAATTATTTCAGTCTAACTTGGTATTTTTTCACCAAACGCCAGACTGCTGAGAGATACAAATGGGGGACCAGCATGTGTTCACAGGTTCAAATTTTTTTTAAGTCAAAATCCAGGGGGTGCAAGTGCACCCCTTGCACCTGCCTGCGGGTGCCCATGGGTAGTCAAGCTCGCTAAATCCTGTTCTATGTTTGAGCAATTCTTTGGTTAATGTGTATACTGTGTAAAAGTGCTACGAAGGTCTATTCAAGTCAATTCTAGAACAACATCATCCTCAAATTTTGAGGGAGTGGAATGGGCAGACTAGCTGTTGAAATGCAGAATAAGGAAGATGTATATATTTTCCTAGTGATGTGCACTTTTGCAAGGAATATCATGGTCCTCACACATACCTTACTGTGTCTGTTATGTACAGCAACATGTATGGTTCTGTTCACAGTAGGTGTATGCTACGGGACACTGTCACACTATCTGAAGAATGGATGTTCTCCATAACTGTTAATGTTTTTGAACACAGTGCTTTTCAAACTGTTTAGCTACATGAGCAGCACATGTTCATACTTTGCAGTCCTAAGCCAAGGTCATTATTAGTAGACCACCCCCATCCAGATGATATCGTAATATAAAGTCTTCACTGCATTCAAAACATGCTTTGTTTCAGTTAAAATGTGTTAGGTAGGCAGGTAGTTCTCAAAGTTAGAGCTTGGCTATAGAATGTGATTGTGGGTTTGAATCCCATGTCCTCCAGTCTGTGTTCAAAGATATTAACATCTGAATGTGAAAATATCAACTGTGTACTGTGATTATCTAATGTTCTTCAGAAATAAATGTCTATAAACTGAGAAATGTATATCATTGATATTTGATTTCAGGTGAGGAGGATCACAGCCAGAACAAAGTCATGTGCATCAAGCGGATGCACAGGCTTGAGGAGCTGCAGAGGGAGAGAGGTATGTTGATTATTTTACCTGTGTCATTAACTGAAATGCATCTTCCCTGTTTACAAGCCTGTATTTTTCACAAAAACATGCATATTGATTAGAATGCAGGAATATCCATCATGCATCAGTAAGCTAAGTGAAATCATTGCAAGATATCTGTGTTTGTAATTGTTGACCTTTTATGTAACATTAGGAACAATTTTAAAATATTGCTCTTACAAACTTACAAAGTTGATAGAATAACAGGTTTTGCATTATTATAAGTTTTCTGAAGGGTATGAAGCCTGAAACTCAAATGCCTGTCATTATTTTCTAACTTCAGTCTTTAATGATTTGCCACTAACTTGTCAGAAAAAAACGCTATTTTATGAAAAACAAACAAAAAATAAGAGGCAAAAATCTGGACATTCTGCGAAAATCCGTACAGTTGAGAGGTATGGGGAGACATAGAATAACCAATCCCTGTGAGCACTAAGGTATATGCAGCACTGACCATACTTGCTTTGGGAACCTCCCAGCAGCCATCAGAGAATTTGGTGGTCATGCCGCAGGCATTAGTATCACAAATACTGCACCAGTTCTTTGATATCATACTGTAACGTGGGGGAGGACATGTGGTTCCCACAGCTCATGCAGGAGTAAAACACCACTATGTGGGCATTCTATGAAGTAGCCTATTTCTATGAGATTTTAGGGGCCATTGACTACCACCACATCAGTATCAAGGCCCTGCCAGAAGGGTTTCCACTCCATCACCTGCAAGGGGAAAAAAAAGCTAGTATCCAGGCAATTCCTACAATTTCCACATTTGGCACATATCCACCTTATACCAGCAATTTTTTTTGTTTGTATTTTTGTGGGATGCTTCCAACAGAGACATCTTATTAGCAATACTAGATTTTTGCTGGAGTCATGTCTCATGACATTGATGTAGAACCTGCAGAAAATGGCTAAGGTGATATATAACTCTGCACTGTCTCAGATCTGTAAGACTGTCAGGTGTGTGTGTTTGGATTGTTGAAGACCGATTTCCATTGCCTAGTTTTCTCTGGTGGCAAACTGCAGTCCATACTTGAGACCTTCATCAAGACAATTACTGGCTGTGCAATGCTGCACAACATGGACATATGAGGACAGCATGAGAAGGGGATTGCCGCAGTAGGACCAAGCAGACCATAGCCAGCAGTGGATGAGGTGCTGGATGAGAACCCATTGAAGGAAATGGCTACAGAGGAAGCCTGTGCAAAGTTAGGGTAGGCCAAATATGCTGTGGCACTGGCAAAGAGGATCCATAGAAGCTACATCTTGAGGACAGTCCCATTGTGACACACCAGGCTCACCACTAGTGGGTGGTATTGTGGAGGGAGCAATATGCAGCCTCATCTTAATAGCCCTGTAGGGTGTACCCACGTACCCACAACTGAAACAGAGGAGCTAAATCTCTGGGTATGGTATCTGCCCTGGCATATAGACAGAAGATCCTATGGAGGAAGCAGTGGTTGACAAGTGACTGTCCAGTGAGCCAAACATGTGATCCAGACATTGCATGCCCTCATGTATTCTGTCAAATATGTCACACAATACAGTATTAATCTCTGCCATGGCATTAGTAGCATCTGTCTGTGACTGTATCATTCATCTGCATGTCCACTTATTAATGATTGGTCTGACACAAAATTTGGGCAATGAGAAGGGAACCATACCATTGCTGGCCACCAAACCATCACTCCTTAGTGATGTTGACACACTTTGTTGTGGTCCCAGTGCCCACTGTTGCTGCTGCTGCATGAACAGGTGACATGGATGCTCTCTGTCTAGGGCTGCCATGCATGACCTGTCCTTCCACACAGAGAGGCAGGAGTGGGTTCCACAGGCAACACAGCTGCATCAGTGTACATGGAAGGTAGTGTACCCTTACAGCAACCACTGGTGACAGCAACTCTGTGATCTCAGACTGTTCTCTTATCAGAGTGCCACCATCATCATCATCATCATCAGGCTTCAGTGCTACACTGCCATCAGGTGTGCTCTGTTCTAGTGAGGAAGACCCCATCATCATTGCTCCTGTAAAAGCAGATAAATACACATGTGTACAACTGTGCTGATACCTGACAATTCCATGCCACAGTTCAACATCATAGCAGGAAAAAGATTATGGACAGAATGTAGACAAATATACATTGTGGTATATTCTGCCATGCTTACATCACAGAAATTATGTGGGAGAGATTTAGCAGCATTTAATGTGTGTGGAGTCATGGCAGTGGTGTAACAAAAGATCATCCTAGTGACTTATGGTGCACCGCCGACACAGATATGTGATGTTCTGGCCAGTCTGTCCCCCACATCCACAGCACCACCAAGTGTCAATATCCTTTTACTGTCTCCATACAGAGACACCACTAATTCTTCTATGTCAGTGAGGGTAGTCTGGGATAGCAGATATGCACCTGTGGCCATCCTCTCCTGTGCAGTGGCCTGGATGTTTGTGCAAGCATGTAGAATCATATCAGTTATCCTGTGGTAGACCTGTAGTGCCAATCTGCTGTGGCTACCTACAACACTGATATCTGCACAGAGGTCCCATCACACACCTCCTGGAAGATCCAGTCAGTCGTCTCAATGCTGAGAATGTGCCATCCATGTTCATGTAAAGCCTACAATAATACGTTAGTCTCTGACAGAGCTTCTACACCAAAGATAGATATATAGCTAGATAGATAGATACACACCTATGATCAGTATCTGGACACAAATGTGTGTACCATCAGCTGCACCATTTTGACACCCAAGCTACAGCAATGGTTGCTACAAGTGGCATGCCTGATATTCCCTGCTGTTACATACTGCAGCCCAGTTATTAAGTCTTCTTCCCATGCCATTGTCTGTGTATATCAATTGAACCACAGTTGTAGAGACTGTGCAGTCTAACATATCCCTCTTTGTCCATGTCACCAACCACTGTAGTTCTCCCACTTACTACTGGCAAACATTCATCTGCTGAGCTGATAATGCAAGGACGTGTGTTGTGTCTGCTCTTCTTCCCCATTCCAACCCCCATGGGCTTTCCATCCACCTCTTTGCATGTTACTGTTCAGCAACCCCCCCCCAAATAAAAACAAATAGTAAACATATTCATTAACCATTTGCACCTTCCCCTGGCCTGTGCCCCCTTACCACAGCAGATGTAAAACAAATGTTGTCTTTGTAAACCACTCTTATATTATATATTCTTGCCTGAAAATCTCCTTGCTGTACTGTTGAAAGCTCTATACCGTGATGAGTACCACAACAGTGATGGATGTTTATGTTATGCTTTTATGAGCCTCAAGACACAGCAGTAATGCCAATGAAGTAATTTTGGTTGGATGTTTCTGGGTTGCACTGTTAACACAGTGTGTAAATAGCATCACAGTGAGCAAGGGGATACATGCCTGCCCATGCACATGTCTAGTAGGCTAAAAAGCATTTTGTGCATGTCTGGGCAGCTCTTTGATACCTATTTGGCTGCAAGCTTTCTGCAATCCATTCAGTAGCCTGTAGGAGTGCAGTGGTACCTCAGAGCCATGGTTTGTGACATATCAGCATGCTGGTGTACATTACACATTTGCAAAGGCACAGTACTTTATTCGATCTCTGCCTACCCTCCCCTCACACATCTGCCATGGTTATGTTGCTTTCCTGTGTCACTGGGCTACTTTGCTGTTCTGTGTTGCCATTTGATACACATCATACGGTATATGCAATATATGTTGATACGAATCTGTAACTATTTCCCTCTGGTATCAACCTGGCAAGTGGACATTGCTTCTGGAAAGTGTGGTATGGGTGAGAGATAAAAAGCTTTCTCTACCTCCTATATCTGGTACCTCAGCCATTCACCTTCAAAGAATAACACAATCACATTGTGAAACACATTTTATACAGGTAGGACCCAATTAATTAATATTACAATTATTCAATTACATATTAAACCTGTAATTAATAAAATTTCTTCATTTTACACATATCATTTAATATTATTAGATAATAGCATACAGTGGATATAAAAAGTGTACACACCCCTATCAAAATGCCAGGTTTTTGTGATATAAAAAATGAGACCACAATAAATCATTTCAAAACTTTTCCCACCTTTAATGTGAACTATAACCTGTACATTTCAAATGAAAAACAAACAAATCTGTTAGGGGAAAATATATAAAAAAATAAAAAAAATACAATAAGCTGGTTGCATAAGTGTGCCCACCCTTAAACTAATACTTTGTTGAAACACCTTTTGATTTATTTACAGCATTCAGTCTTCTTGGTAAGAGTCTATAAGTATGGCACATCTTGACTTCGCAATATTTGCCCACTCTTCCTTGCAAAAGCACTCCAACTCTGTTAGATTGTGAGGGCATCTCTTGTGCACAGCCCTCTTCAGGTCACCACACAGATTTTCTATTGGATTTAGGTCTGGGCTCTGGATGGGCCATTCCAAAACTTTAATTTTCTTCTGGTGAAGCCATTCTTTTGTTGATTTGGATGTATGCTTGGGGTTATTGTCGTGTTGAAAGGTGAAATTCATCTTCAGCTTTCTAGCAGATGCCTGAGGTTTTGTGGCCAAAAGTGACTGGCATTTAGAACTGTTCGTAATTCGATCCACCTTAATGAAAGCCCCAGTTCCAGCTGAAGAAAAGCAACCCGAAAACATGATACTGCCAACACCATGCTTCACCATGGGGATGGTGTTGTTTTGGTGATGCAAAGTGTTGTTTTTGCACCAAATGTACCTTTTGGAATTGTAGCCAAAAAGTTCAACCTTGGTCTCATCAGACCATAACACATTTTCCCACATGCTTTTGGGAGACTTGATATATTATTTGGCAAATTTTAGCTGGGTCTGGATGTTTTTCTGTGTATGAAAAGGCTTCCATCTTGCAACCCTACTCCATAGTCCAGACATATGGAGAATACGGGAGATTGTTGTCACATGTAGTACACAACCAGTACTTGCCAGAAATTCTTGCAGCTCCTTCAGTGTTGCTGTAGGTCTCTTGGCAGCCTACCTGACCAGTTTTCGTCTAGTCTTTTCATCAATTTTGGAGGGACGTCCAGTTCTTTGCAATGTCACTGTTGTCCCATATTTTCTCCACATTTTGATGACTGTCTTCTCTTTGCTGTGTTCCATGGTATATCCAATGCTGTGGAAATTTTTGTGTACCCTTCTCCTGAATGATACCTTTCCACAATGAGATCCCTTTGATGTTTTGTAAGCTCTCTGTGAACCATGGCTTTTGCTGTAGCAGACAACTGAATAAATGTCAGGAAAATCCTACTAGGACAGCTGAACTTTATTGGGGGTTAATCAGAGTCTTTTTAGTTGATGGCAGTTGTGTACCCAAGAAGACTGAATGCTGTAATTAAATCAAAATGTGCTTCAACAAAGTATTAATTTAAGGGTGTGCATACTTATGCAAGCAGCTTATTTTATGTTTGTTTTTCAATTGAATTGTACAGATTATAGGTCACATTAAAGATGGGAAAATTTTGAAATGATTTATTGTGGTCTCATTTTTTTTATATCACAAAACATGACATTTTAACAGGGGTGTGTGCACTTTGTATATCCACTGTACATTAACTGACTTATTTTTAAACTTTAACGGTTGAATTTTTTTTGTAAATTTTATTTTAAAAACATAAATTAGTCTCAAGATTTAAACCTTTAGGGAACAATGTCCTATAACTAAATATCATTTTTTGCTATAGTTCATTAAGCTTCTTAGCAAAGTCATCAGCACTGTGAAGATGAGGTTCAAATACACTAAAAAAGAAACAACTATCAGACCCTAGATGTCCTTTATAAAAATCCTCAGCCACTGGACGTTATAAATTAAAATTTCTAATATCCTCAAAATGTTCTAAAATTCGGATTTTCACCTTAAGTTTTGTTTGACCCACATACCATTTTGGACTTTTGCAGCCACAACCAATTATATAAACTACCCCATAAATTCACAATCAAATCTTCCTTTGAAAATGAAATTTATTTCCATTGATTTTGGTTCCTGTAAGATTTTTTTTTTTTTATTTTGGGACAAACCTTGCAATCCCCACAAGCAAAGGAACCCCTTCTGTCAATCAGTACTACTGGAATCCCTGATCAGAACTAACAATTCTCTTAAATGTTTATATCTACCATAAGAAAAAGTAAAATTATTAGGGAAAATTTCACCCACTACCTAATCTTGGCATATCATACGCCACAAATCCTTGATTATATTCACCAATATTGGTGAAAAGGGGGAAAATTGGGGAAAATTTTGTAATGAAATTTTTTTTTCTTTACTACCTTTCTCAAAAGTTATGTTTCCCCCAAAAAAGTACTTCTACAATGGGCCAGAGTCACAAAACTTCCGTGTAAGAGTTAATATGTCTTACACGGAGGCTGCAGTCTAACGGTATGACATCAACATGCCATGCATATTCATGAGGGCATGCTGAATCATACCCTAGGCTAACATGGTCCATGTAGGAAAGTAGGGGGTGTGTCCGAATGCCAAGTTCTGCAAAGGGACATGCCCCCAGAAGAGTCAGAGTCCTGAAAGTAAACACCCATGAGTGATTCCGCGGAAATGTCAAGGAACGCAACACCACATGCCCTCACAGACTATAAACCCAACTGTAATGTAAAACGTAAAAATAGCAGTTTAATATTTCTTTTTATAATTTTCAAAATGTTTGCCCCTAGTTGCGCTTGTTTGCGTGGTATGCCCTCCGCTCAGCCACAGTTAGCAGACATTGAAAAGCATATAAGATCTAAATATGCAAATTAAGCCAAGTAGCAATAGCGTAGCAGTAGAGACGTTGCCCAAAGAGGAGGTAGTCACGGTTCGAGCCCCCACAACATCGTTTTCCATTTTTATTTAAATAAGCATGAAACAATCCCCTGACATATATATATATATATATATATATATATATATATATATATATATATATGAAACTATAATTTAAGTAAAATGTAATGAAATGGGCCATGTATTTTTGAAGAAACCCGACATAATAAAATATAAAAAAAGGATCATAATTGCCCATAGCTTAGCAAGGTGTTAGCAAGCTGAATATGGGTGCCAGCAGGTGAGCAGCACTTTAACAAGATTAATATGAGTGCCCATAGGTGAGCAGTGCTTTAACAAGCTTAATATGAGTGCCCGCAGGTGAGCAGTGGTTTAACAAGTTTAATATGAGTGCCCGGAGTTGAGCAGCGCTTTAACACATTTAAAATGAGTGCCCATAGTTCAGCAGTGCTTCACCCAGCATAATATGAGTGTTCATAGCTAAATAACGCGTTACCCAGCGTAAGCCATTTGCACGGAGCTGCGCAGCACTCCAACCAGCTTACCGTCGGGCAACATTGGGCAAGCTGTATCAAAGCCGCCTTTACACAGACACACCTCCTAGCCTGTCTAGGCAGTAGTAAAATAAAAAAAGCAATGCCCAGGGTCGAACCTGGGATACTGTGCACCATAGTCAAAGTACTGAACCACTAAGCCATGACAGTTGTACTGAGAAATGCAGTATTAGCATATATATATAGGAATGAATGGAAATAGAAGCATGACAAAGCAGGTTTTTTTAAGCTGATAAATATGCAAAATGACCAATCACAGATAAGTGCAGGAAAACTGGCATATATAAGCCCCATAGGTGGGAATACACAGCATAACTGATTGTGGTACCCATTTACAGTCAGGATGGCAGATGCAGGAGAGGGAAGTCACTTTAGAGCACAAAGGTGGGGTGTTGAGGAGTCAAAATATATGGTTTGGCTCCTAGTCCATGATCATGAAGCACAACTCATGCAGGGCCAGGTTCACTGGGGTGCGCACAAGGCAGAGGTGTGGAACCGGTTGGCACATGATCTCACCAGTGCCACAGGCATTCCGAGGACTGGTGAACAGGTCTATCACCACCATGCGGACCTGAAGCAATGGAAGGAAGACCAACTGAACCGTTGGATCCAGGAGGCCCGCCAAATGCCCAACGCCCCACTACTAAGTATCCATGTAATTAAGTATGTAAGAAATGCTATCCTAGCCTATAGTATGGAGACGTATGTTCCAATATTACTTCCTCCATATTACAGCTGCAGGTGTTCGTTCCGTAAATCAGCGAGCCTATGCTGATAGGCTGCTGAGTTTGCACCACCAGGCAGGTTAGTAATTATTTAGCTGGTATTGTCATAGAATATAAGTGAGACAGATTGTAAAAGAGTTCAGTGTTGTAACCCACTAATAAAGGTCAAATAAGCCTAGAAGAAAGATTCTGCTAGTATTGTAAGATTAGATAAGTGATGCAGCCTGGAAAATAGTGTAATGCAATCCAGTAATAAAGATTAAACAAGTCTCAAATAGAAGTTTCCACCTGTATTGTAATATCAGATAACTGCTGCAGCCAGAAAATGAGTGGCAATCAATCAACAAAGGATAGACAAGTGTCAAATATATCCTTGCAAATTCTGCCATATGAAATAAGTGAGTCAGCTGGAAAGGGTTGTTGTAAACCAGTAATAAATGTTAATAAAGCCTAGAATTAAGTACCAGTCTGAAATGTAAATATAAAATAATTGAGAGAGTGTGAGAAAGACAGTTTGAAGCTGCCAAGAAAGCTGTAATAAGTCTGGAATAAAGGTATACTGCAGTCACTACATTATGAAATGAATGAGACAGCCACAATCAAAGAGTGTAATATGTTAAATAAAATACAGAACATGGACTGTGTCTGTCTCACAAATTGGATATGTTGCTGTACCCTTGCATTATGGAAATAGTAGGGTT
>NC_056727.1:818500284-818516086 GCF_019279795.1 Protopterus annectens
CATAGGATGGCATCCTGCAGATCACATGCCACAGGTTGATGTATTTGGCAGTACTGGCTACAGGATGGATCTGCAACACATGCCAGGTCATTACCTTGAAACTTTGACACATACTACAATGTGTAGAGATGCTAGATATAAGTACTTCATGGAGAAGGAGATCAGAGGTAAATAAAGCCTTTTTCAAGGTGGAAGAAAAGGTACCCACTTTCAAGGAGGATTAAATGATTCAGTAAATAAATAGTCTGAGGGTCCCAAGGCAAGATCTGACCAGTTGTGCAGGCCTGGAATCCAGTCCACAGTCAGCAACACATGCAGATGTGAACAAATACATTATTTCTTCCAAGTCAATCAAATTACAAACCCATAAAACAAAAATCAAAGACCTCTGCATATGGATAACTGCAATGCACAATTGATGCATTGTGGGGAAAATCTGTATTATCTTGGAAATTTTACCTCCAAAAAAGTTGAAGTCCTCACACTGAAACAGAGAAAAAGACTAACTAGTACAAACACAGCCTGGGCTACGACTTTTTGTTCACTACTCAATATTGTACTGATGGATAGTAGAATACAACAGAGTCTCTTGTGAGACCTTTGTTTGGTACTTATATAATGGGCATCCAAATGAATGTTTATCATCCAGCAGGCCAGTCTTCCTCCATTTACAGTGTACCCACCACCCAAACCTGCACATATCAGGAAGTACATGGTTGCACCATGGCTCAATAGTATCAAAGACCTTGTGTGCATGGAGCGGCTTGATCCAGAATGTCACTTGCTGCATATTATAGGTGGCAAGTAGCAAGTCCATCTACAGTTGTTGACACTGATTCTCTCATGGAGCAGCCCCATCAATGAAATAACAGTGCCATTATTGATACCGTGTAACTCCTTACCAGTATCAGATAGCTGAATCAGTAGTAGCACTAGCCTGAAGTGGACCATATAATGGTCATTCTATGAAAGTGACTCGAGCAACATGTTTCTGATAATAATACCTAACTGGAAGGCCAAGTATTGTGATTTTCCTCAAGTGTAGAAAATAATAAAAAACACCCAAACGAAGACCAAACTTTCCAAAACATGCAGGCATTCCATACAAGTTCAATGCATTCATATTTGTCCCAGGCATTAAAATTCATAGAAGAGCAACCATTTCAAATTCTTATACATAATGTTTAATGAGGAGATCTGAGGACTTACACAGAATGTAAAAATGTGGTCATCTCCATCCCAGAAGGCAGTCAAAGGCACTAGAACTTACCTGGGCTGGCTAAAGAAAAGATGACTAGACCATCACTAATATTAGTCTGTCTAAGATTATGAATAACTGGGGGAGACCTGCAAGTATGGACAGAGCCAAATAATGTCCAAACCTATCATACAACTATGTCTCGGCAGTCAGAGTTTGGTCAGTTAAAAAGGCAAGTCAGAAACCATACCAAACCTATTTCAGAATTGTATGGTACTAAAAAGCACAGCACTAAGCAGTGCAATAAGGGGATATGTACTGTCTAGAGGACAGTTATTACAATCTATTACAAGACAGAGCAAAACTAGATGAAGGAATCATATAACATAGCTAATCTGAACTCACTGTGGCACTTAGTGATCATAACCAGAATGTAGTCCTCCAGATCAGGACACTGAAAAACAAAAGCCACCCCCCATCCTATGGTATTGTGTGACTCCAAGCCTATGGCATCTTAATGAGGTCATAAGTCCAATAGTTAGGAGGTTAAAATAGTAGAGGTAAACCAGGAATTGCCTTAAATAAGTGAGCCTAATGATGAAATATAGTAGACCAGCAATGAAAAGACTGGGATATAAGCTAAAAGTCAGTCAAAAAACATACTAAAGAACAATACCCCTTAAAAAAGACTGCAAAGAAATAAAAAGTCTAACAATCATTAGACTAAATTTCATTCACCAGCTATAAGACATTTGATCTACTTTATCTCAAATGTATTTGCATTTCCTGTGAAGGAGCATTGTGCATAAATATTCCCTATACATTATACCTGTACTATGGGACAGAAAGGCTACAATAAAGCTCATTAGAGATATATATGACTGAGATGGGGTGAACCTCTGTGCAGCCTTTGCCACTGATATATCAAATATGTAACAGTGATGTATCTGTCCTACTGCTTCAGTATGTGTCATGCTACTCAGCAGAGCAGGAGGACATACAAATCTTGCACATAATGAGACATATCTGTAGGTGATGTCATTTACTATGAGGAACAGCTCTCACAATATCTGCCACTCCAGAGGGGTTGGGAGAGGGCCTAATGGTTAAGGTAGTTGCCTTACAAACACAAGGTGCAGGGTTTGAGTCTCACAAGGGGTAACTGGCTAGGCTTAAAATGGCTCGCAAGGGCAGTTAGCTTAGTACTAATCTATGAACCTATGAACCTATGATGACAGCTTGTTGATGGATGTGCTGAATAGAGCAGTGTGCAGCAAAGTAGCAGACAAGACTGCCAAATAAATGTATGATGTTTAACAATGGGAGGTGCACAATCACCCATAAGATCTGTAACTTATAGGTATGAAAAACAAGTTGAAGAAGATTAGGAAAGTGGGCAGGAAGCAAGCATATGGAATCACAAAATTAGAAAGCATAAGATAGATTGCAAGGTATACGGTAATAAAGCAGGTGCTTTTGGGGTAGAGACTCTTTTATATAAACAGAGAGAAGATGAGGGCTAAGTTATACAAGCAAAGGTAGCTTGGGTATGGAGAGAGAGAAGGAAATGTTTCAATAAAGAAATGCTATAATCTAACAGAGTTGGTTGTGCATGCATGAAGTTTGGGTGGCAAGGGAGGGACGCATCTATGCAGAGAGCAGAAAATAGGAATCTTTAAAGTTGGACTAAACACCATGCAGATGAGAAGGAGGGATTTTGGCTACAGATGGCTAGCATCCTATCCCAGAAGAAAACATAGGTTCATAGGTTCATAGGTTAGTACTAAGCTAACTGCCCTTGCAAGCCATTTTAAGCTTAGCCAATTATCCCTTGTGAGACTCAAACCCTGCACCTTGTGTTTGTAAGGCAAACACCTTAACCATTAGGCCACCCGGTTATATCATCTATCACCATGAGATATTCCAGTGTAGCCATTGTCAGTGGCCTGGTCACCCTCTGGTGGCCTAGTGAGAGGGACCTAATAGTTGAGTATATCAGCAAACTCAGCCATCCAGTCATCCAGTGTGGTTGTGGCAGGTTTGAACACATGCAGGTCAGCAATGGTGCATGTGGATGTGTCTATTTTAAGTCATGGCTGCCTGCTAGAAGGGGATGTACAATCTTTCGTGGCAAGGCCATTCCAATCCTGTCACTGGATCCAGCCTCAAGCTCAGTGTCATCTGACTGTGGTGAACCTGCTCAAACCAAAGCTACTGGTTCTGGTTGACCTGTGGAGTGGACACTTAAAGGAAAAGTTGGCATAAGCATGCTATTCTACACAACGTAAAACTGAAATACCACACAGTGCAATGTATCTGCAAATCAAACCTACCATGTCATAGTGATACTTAGGTTTGCCTCCTCTGATAGGCCCTCTGTTCACATGATGCTTCTCTTGAATTATAAGGCAAAGTCACATATTACTACAATATTACAGGTGAGAGCACACCATTGTCCATTAAAAAATATGTGGGGATACATATTTATGATACATTTCTTGGGGCTTTTGTTGCACCTGTGCTTCATAATAAAAAAAAGGACAAGCTTAGTGTAAACCAATACATTGTTTGCTGGATTGCACATTGTCTATCTAAGATATTCTATATTTTGAAAGTTGCTGGTTCCCTGTCTGAATGTAAAAGTGCAACTAGTCGGGTGCCAAAGGGATAAGTTATTGGCCCTCTCTTGTTTGGCATTTATTTTAGAATTATCCAAGCCAATAACCCAGATGTGTGGTTGATAAAGTTTGCCAACGACTGCAAACTTTCACTGTTATTGACTTATCCACTGATACAAAACAGCTCCATCAAGGGCTGGAATATGCATATACACAGTCTGTCAAAAATGGTCTCAAACTAAATGAAAAAGGTGGGGCCTGGTAGTATTTGGCAGAAAAACAGCTCCCGTGTCATATGTTCTAAATGGTACTCCTCTTCAGAGATATTTGGTCAAAAGAGAACTAGGTACTTATGTGGATAACTCAGCATGCTTCCCCCATAGTGCAGAAATTCTTCTGTCTGGCCCAGTTAATTTCCAAAGATATATCTTCAAGATCCAGAGAAGTCATACTACCACTGTATTCTTCCCTTATCAGACCTATCATTGAATACAGTGTCCTGTTTTGTATGTACAAATCCAAGCATATCACTCAAATGGAAAGGCCCCAAAGATTTCTGACCAAGAAAATGAAAGGCCTTAAATCCTTCAGTTATGCCAGGAGGTTATCACAGCTCTCCTTATACCCAGCAGCTTACAGGTTGCTGACAGTTAACTTGGGTCTTGCTTTTTGAACTTTTTAATACCCAGACTTATTTGACCACATATTACTTCACAAAACTAATGGCTGTACAAACAGCCGTAGTAGATGCCTAAATCTATACCAATAAATAAACAAGACTCAATAGACACCAGAGGGATAGGCTCAACTCAACACATGCCCGGCCTATGGAGTAAACTACCACTACATGTCAAACAAAGTACTACTTTGAATACCTTTAACAGTAGTCTTGATGACTGCACGGGTAGATGCAAATTTACACCAGGGTTATCATATATGGCCCTGCTTGATTTAGCAGGTGAGCACTACTGAGTGTTAAAAAAGGGGGCTTAAGAACTTTTATGTTTGTTTGCCCATGATCATATGCCTAGTATGTTCCTATTTCCTATATTTCATAGAAAATGAAACTGCCAGAACTATAGGTCATCATATTGATGTTTGCACTTCTCTGACTTCTGGATGCCTATATCTTGAGATAATACTTGGCATAGATCATACTAGGTATCCGACCTCTTGACCCGAATGACCCATCATAAATGCCAAGCAGCCTTCCCTTATAATCTCAGTACAGAAAGAGTAAAGAAATGTTTGTTACTTTCATGCATCTTAAGGAGCTGTCCCCAGAGATGCAACAGAAAATGACAAAATGCCTGCAATGCAATAGTGATACCAGTGGATCAAAGAGCACAGCAAAATGGCAGAAGTCTACATGTACAAGTATGTGTATTCAGTTTTCACAAGCAGTGATGGGCAACTAAGTTGCACAACATGAAGCTATATAGAACATTCTTGCACATGCACTGTGAACCTCCGGACATTGATATGTGCCTCTAACAGTTTGCATAGAAATGCCATAGTACACAAAAGCCATTCAGAAACAGTAGTGATATATAGACTTAATTGGGTACTCAGTATGCAAACATATATATGTATATATATATATATATATATATATATATATATATATATATATATATATATATATATATATATTCAGTGTTTTTATATTTTTTGGTTATTAATATAAAGTGCAAAGTGGTACAGATTAGTACTTTTTCTGAGAGCCACATACCTGTATTTGGTGGGTAATGCAAGCAGTTTTCAGGACAATAATGTTCACAATCTAGAAGGCTGATATAACTGTAATAACTGTAATAAAGTTTGCAATGTATATTAATATGGTCTCGCAATTATGTATTGTACTTGCCAAGAATGGTCTGAGCATATATTATATAGATGCATTGGATTCTATTTCATAAGCTGAAAATGTTACCCCTTGCAACACAGATATCACAGGAAAATGTCTGCTTAGTAGACTTTTTCAGACTTTCATTGAGATTTTTCAGTTGATTGCAGACTATTATGACTGGTAGTTATATTACTAATAGTGGAAACAACAAAAACAATCAATGAAATAAAGCAGTTGCATAACAATAAAATTCGAACAAAACAACTATAAAACCAAATTTATTAAAACTTATAGCAGAGTTAGCATTTTCATCTCTTCAACAGACTTTATCAGACTCTGATTCTGATGAAGTCTGTTGAACAGATGAAAGCACTAACTTTAATATAATTTATAATAAATTTGTTTTTATAGTTGCTTTGTTGAATACTAAAACTGGAAACACAGTATTCTTCATGTCCAAAGAACAAGAAGGCAGACAGGATCTGGAGGATTCCAGCACTGAAGTAAATAACATCCACTTGCAATTTGCCAGCCTGCAGAGCCTAAATCAGCTAGGTAGAGGGGACACACAACAGCTCTTAAGGATTCAGGTCTGGCAATCCTTGCTGCAGGACAGTAATGTTGTGAAGGGTCACAACATAACTATTTGTTAGTGTTGATGGTGCCTCACTGGTATGGTCAGCCAGGCAAAGCAGGAGGTTGACATTGTCCATAAGGAGAAGTAAAAATAGTAATTGGCCTTCCTGGATCTACTTGACTGATAAAGGTGGAGGAGTTCTTGGTGTCCATGTCTAGAGATAATTCATCATGAAATATCCCTGGGTGTAATCTGGAAGTTGGTGTCAGGATGACCTAGCCTCATGTGTTTCTGTGGATGCCAGGCTAGACTAGTACTACATATCAGAGGTCTGTCTATACTGTTCCTACACATAGTAAAAGTAATTAGGGAAACCAGCTAGGCACAGTGCTCATTTATCCTGGAAAGTCTACCTGCAATACTGTCCTGCTGCCAGTGAGGGTAAGAGTAGGCCCAGCTTCATTGTCTGCATGACTCCCTACTAAGAACCCACACATTGACTCTAATAGCATATGTCACTGTATTCACTCTGGTGTTCTATATGTTCTACTTTTACAGGTGTTAGTGAAAGTAAGCAAGATGCCGTCATCCTATGATGGTGTCCACACAGATGATCACCAATCACTGTTCATTGTTCTGACTTCTGGGTGAAGAGACATCCTACAGAGGGGATGAAGATATAGCCATCAGTACTGAGGATGCTGTGTTAGTATAGGAGGAACATTTGGCACCTCGTGACAGCTAACAATCTATGTAGTTCCCAGTGTCAGAACTGATAGACTCAGATGTTCTCACTGCCTCTCATGTGGACATGTCTACTATAGGCTAGCATCCCAGCTCACATGTAATACCTGAACACTGTGTCAAAAATCAACAGATGTGCAGGCTCATCATCCAAGGACAAGTCTGCTGCCACACTTTCCACAATGGAGCTGGAAATATGCTATCTGCCATTCAACAGGATGCCATCTGGCACCATCATGAGCTCCGTACAAATATGGGCTATCACCATCAGCACACTACTGCAGTCGGCACATCTCTGTGTACTATTGCTGCAGTCATGTGCCATGGTCATGGTAGAGCACATGCGCATGGTGCTCATGGTCTGGGGTCTTCAAAGGATATACACAATAACACACCAGAGTCACAAAACACCAAAGACCTTGTCAGCCTTGGTTGTAGGTGTAGACGAGGGTTCATGTTTGAGGCATGCAGTGGTTCCCCATCTAGGTTTTTGGGGTGAAGTTTCAGTCACTGTCAAACTTCACCTGTAACAACTGCATCCAGCTCCGGGATACCTAGTGCAGTGTCATTCCTGTCACAGAAGGTATCAAGCCACATCACCAATGGTGATTCCCCCTACCTTGTCCACCTTTTCACCCACCATCACTTTCTGTGACGTGCCCCCTATTGTGTATCCTGTTTTTCACCCATGGGTGTGGATAGCCTTCTGGTATTGTGTCTTGCTGTTATCTGTTCAAATAATTTTGACTTTTATCAATAACACTCTCCATGTTGTGTTATACTGTGGGGATGTCTGATGAACAGTGTGACCAGGCAATGCACTCTTCAGTATAGCCTAGTTTATGCATACCTTTCGCAAGTGACTAACACTATATGCATCATCTTTAGTTCATTCGACACTGATACTTTTTGACTGTCATTGTTCAAAGCTGTTGATCAGACATCACTGCTTTACCAATGCTACCATATTCTGTAATCATAGCTTACAGGCAGGGGGGGTGGGGGTTGCTGTTGCTGTGCATGCATTGTCCGTCACTGGTATCCTCTTGTGCTGCTGTGCCTCTGTACACGAGGCAGGTCCTGATGCTGACGTAATGGGTTTGACCATCTAGTTTATGCAAGATCACATTGTGCTAAGTGGCAAAACTAGAAACAACTTGCTAGTTGTATCAGGGAGAATTGCAGTGCCTCACCAAAGATGCCAGTGCACCAGAAGCATGCCTTCAGGATACCAAAGACAAATTCAGTGACATTTCCTGTCTGATACAGAATTATGCATACGAGTTATTAGCCTGGTCTCCAGGGGATATCCAGCATCACCTGCAACCCATGTTGCATTCTACCTGGAAGTATAGGAAATGGTAGCCCTTTCTATTGAGATACACATCTTAGTGGGGTCCAGGTAGGGCACTTATTTCAACAAGGATGTAGTCTCTGGCACTCAGTACTCAGGGAGGCAGAGATTCTGTTAAGTCCTGAATAATGATGGCTTTCACCTCTGCAGTCTTGAGGAACCAAACATCCCTCTTTACATGGAGAACCATGATGTTGAGGAATATGTCAAGTATCTAGGATGTAGATGTTTGCAATATACCTAACATGTTCCTAGTTTTTTGCTGAAAGGTCACAATAACTACAAAAATGAGTGCTACACATACCTTTATCTCCAAAGAGATTGGGTCTACCATACATTCCCCTAGGTTTAGTATCTTGGGAATGAATATCTAGCTCCTTACAATACCCTGGTCAGCATGAAAGTGGTCAATGATTTGTTGGTCAGTCAGGTTGCAAAATGTCAGTATATGTCTGTGATGCCATTATTACCATTGTCTCCAACAAGGTACTCTCCCACCAGTACCTACTACTACTTTATTAGGTAAGTGTACCGAATGCATGCACCCACTATTCCTAATATTTAGTGTTGCAGATGTGTATATGAAAGTTAGTGCATATATGACTGGGAATCAAAACTTCAGTTTGAATAGCTCATTTACATTCAAATTTGCTTGTGCTTCTTCATGTCTGTTCATGCAGACTTCAACAAACACTGCATAACATAAGCAAGTGTCATTTTTTTCTCCTTTGCAACTTGGTCCTTTAAATAACCACAACCTGCATGTTGTCACAAACTACTCAAAATATTGTTGCATAGTCTGCAACTTGTTTATGAATACCACAAGGGCTTGTGTTAAGGTGTACTCATACTGTGACACCCAGAAAATGCCTAATGCAGAAGGCAATTAATTTGACAGCATGCTAACTTATAATATGCAAATATGCCAGCATATGCTTCAATAAAAGGTCAAAATGTCTGCACAAGCTCAGGTTACTTCCTTCTGCTGTTTGTACATGACATTTGGTATGAAAACATTTAAATTCCATTACATTTAAAGACTGCATGTATTTACTGCATAGATGATTGCCTCTCACATAATTTTGGACTGCTTTTCCATCATGGTTATTAAAAGTGCAGTTATAACTGTGAAGAAAAATGTAATAAAATGAGAAAATGTTACCAGTTTGCAAAAGGGAAAATTCAACAAAATTTCCGACATAACAAAATCCACTCAAGACAAACTTAAGGTTCTGCGCTTAATGCTAGGAGTCTAAACATGAAACTGCACTGCCTGGAAGCATTTCTCATCTTGGAAGATGTTGACATCTGTGATAGTCATTGAGACATGGTTCAAGGCCGAGGCATGCACCCTGGCCATGCAAGGCTACAATGCCTTCTACACATTCAAACCTCAAAATGAGCATGAAAGAACCAAATGTGGAGGTGTATCCTTCTTCATTAAAGCCAATTACACCTCAAGACTGGTCAAACAGTATGACTTTCTCAAACTACTCCATGTTCAATTAACTGTAGGCAAAATACCCTACCACATCATTGCTAGCTATAGATTCCCCAACAAATCACACCGCCTACCTGGACTTCCTGGAGTCACTCCATACACCCCAACACCTTAGTCTAGGAAAATTTCAACTATCCTTCCATCGAGTGGGTGACATGCACGAGCACAAACATGGTCACCCAGAGCTTCCTGGAATTTGTCAATACAAATGCTCTGGAACAGATAGTTTGCACCCCCACAAGGGGCTCAAATGTCCAAGACATAGTACTCAGCAATATGGGGGGTTGCTGCACACCCTCTGTGTGATGCCCTCCCTGGTAAGGTCAAACCATGAATCAGTCTCATTTGAAGTAACTATTGGACCTGACACCCCCACAGGAGCAAAAAAACTATAAAACTTTTCCAAAGAAAACTACAGCCTACTAAGTGATGATATGAAAAGTTTTATAACCCCCATAATCACAGACAACAATGACTCCTATGCAGAGGTATACACAAATGCCTTGTATAAACACTTAAGCAACTGTATAGACTCATCTGTACCTAACTGGATCAAAACCAAAAACTAGGTCCTCCTGAAAAAAAAAAAAAAAAAAAAAAGAAACACCCTGGTGGACCTCGAGTATAAACAGGTTATATAAGAGGAGGAAGAAACTGATGTCCAACAGCAAGAGGGAACTGACTCAGCAGAGGAAGAATCCCTTCCACAGCTTGAACAAGCAAATCAGAAATCTTGTAAAGTCCTCTAAAGCTAAATATGAAGCTAAAATGGCATCCCTAGCTAAGGACAATCATAAAGCATTCTTTAACTACATCCGTAATGTAAAAAGGAATGCACAGCTATGTGCCAAATTGGTAGTAGATGGTACCACTCATATTATACCAGAGGAAATTGCCAACCAGCTAGCTGACAGATTTTGTGCAAACGTCACCCCCCCCCCTTCTCCCTACCAGCCATACCCAAAAGCATACCTGACAGCAGTCCTCTATCTCCAAGGCCAAAAACACAGCCACAGTGGGACCAGATAACATTCCAGGTTGCTTACTAAGCAATCTAAAACAGGACCTAACAGACCCACGTGGCATTCTCTTTAACCATGGCCTGAATATTGGCTTTGTTCCAGCAGACTGGAGAACAGTAACAGTGATCCTCTTGCATAAAGGAGGGCCCTCAACTGACCCTGAGAACTATAGACCTGTAAGTCTAACCAGCCTCATCTGCAAGGCCATGGAAAGAATAATCATGGACTTTATTAACTAACAAGGACATAGGCAACCTTCAAACTCTAGACCCAACTCAATTTGCCTTCATTAAGGGTAGATCATGCTTATTAAACTTAGTATACTTCTTTGAGAAAGTCACAAAAGCCCTGGATGAAGGTAAGACAGTACATACTGCCCATCTTGACTTAGACAAGACTTTTGACCCAATCCCCCATTCAGGTATCATTGAGAAACTCTCACAGCTGGGGATTAACCCTTATGTTACTAGATGGCTAGCCAACAGAATGCATACTGTCAATGTTGGTGACTCCATGTCTACCAGTAGACCAGTTACCACTGGCATATCACAGGGAACTATGCTGGGCCCTTTACTGTTTGGAATCTATTTCTCAGAAGTTCAGGCTAAAGTAGACAGCCTTTGGCTTACCACGTTCACTGATGATTACAAACTGGGTGCAATCATTGAGTCCCCCAACAATGAAAACATATTATAGGAGATGCTAAAACTGACAAATGACTGGTGCCAAAGCCACAGTCTAAAGCTAAACCAAGGAAGTACATTATTATCCCCTTTGGCAAAGTGGAATTCCCTGCTAATTACAGCACTGACAGCATGCCCCTAAATTCAAAACCAGTGGTGCAAGATCTGGGAACACAGGTAGATAGCAATCTTAACTTCAACCACCAAGTTTCCAGAGTGGTAAGGAAAGCCTTCTATGTTGCATATCTCATAAGTAAGGGCATTGCATCCAGGTCTAAGGATGTTATAACTCCACTGTACTTGACCCTCATCAGACCATTACAATGCATGTACAAAGCTCCCTTTTGCATGTGCCTTACCAGACACCTGCAGCATCTGGAGACACCACAGAGTTTTCTCATCAAGAAAATACAGGGCATCCAAACTAGGACTTACATGGATAGACTGAAAGCCCTATTACAGTACTGTATATCGTATACTTGCTGAGAGGTGACGTGCCTAGCCTGCAGGGCAGTCTCTGACCCTGCCCTGATGGAAATGCTGCACATCCGCAAGGGAAATGGATCAAGAGTTACTCATGTTAGGGATCTTAACCTAGCCTGTGACATTAACAGAACATGCTGAAGAAACAGCTGTATCTCCAAGAGATTGCTGCTCCTATGGAATAAAATTCCAATTCACATGAAGCAGATCGTATCATTAAGAAGCAACATTCAGCACTTTACTTGTGGACATGAGAATCTGATTAGCAGAGTGAGAGTATGACACCGATGAGGAAATATGGAAAAGAGTAGCCTTTGAGCCGCAGGGCATAAATGTGTAAGAAGGGGATATCCAGTGCCACACATGGGTATTGGGTAGACCTTCACAGCAGGTTTTGGGGGCAAAAGGAGAAAACAATAGCTGAAGTATATAACAAGGTCTTGGTTTAATGTATGATCCAAATATCAGAAATAGTTTGGGGAACGAAAGTCACATGAGAATCAAAATAAAACCATCAACAGAGAAATGGTCGGTTGTGTTGATATCCTAATAGAAAACAGGCTAAGAAAAATACTGAATGAGATGTAACAATAGTTAATCCTGTAGTTTGTAGAAACTATTATCTGCTAGGTCAACTTCAAATAAGACAGTACAAATGACGCTTTTCAGATGCCATTAGCTAGGGTTCATTGCACTGAGAATAGAACAAGAAGACAAGCAGTGTTCAAGGAGATCCCAGTGAACATTTGTAACAGGTAATGGCGTGTGGTACCTTGTATACCTGTGCTTACACATAAGAAGCATAGAAGCCATCATATAGGAATAGCAGCAATGATTAGACTCAGTGAGTGTCCACCTCTCTAACAAGAACAATAATGTAGCCTTCAAAGAAAAAAAGGAACTAGGTAGTAGCAAAAAGCCTGAAATACAGCGACCCCTTAAAAGAAGGAGCCAGATTGGATTCCTCTGGAGGTGTTAATTTTGGAGAAAAAGGTATTTACCAGCATTGAGTCTAAGTTAGGGACACAGTTGTTGAAAATAAACTGGATTTCCATGAAAATTTAGGAGGATTGTAAACAGAGAGTGAAGTCAGGTTGAGCTCTTAGACCCAAGTTTCAGAATCCTGGGGGAGTAGCAAATCCTGAAGGGCAAAAGGAGTTAGTGCAGTGGGGCAAGCAATTTCTGCACAGAGACTAGACTCTGAAGAGGCACTACAGAAACAACACAATGACAGGTAGTTAAGGGCCTGCAGTAAGGGTACTTCTGGCCATAACCTACTTGATATTCTCTTTTCAGGTAACAGGCATAAATCATAAAATGATGATGATTAAAGGAAAATATGTTTTATCTTTATTTTTTTGTTGTTTTATTACTGTTGTTATTGTATAATCATCATCACAATTACCAGCAAAACTGTCATATCCCCTCAATCCCCAACATATCATTTATGACTTTTTATAAATTTTGATAGTAACCCTTAGCAATGAAAAAAAGTATAGAGATGTACCAATCTACCCTTCCTTCTCCTTTCTCCTAAACCATCTGAGCCTATAAGAGTTAATGCTGAGTTCCTTAGGTTCATAAGGTGTATACTAGGCTAACAACCACTAGAGCCTTTTTAACCTAGCCATGCATATTAAATCTCTGACAATTCTGGTACGGCTGATAAGTGTAAGCAGAGGCTTGGAAGATGAAAACCAGTTACAAGCAGGGGCCTGGGAGATGAACCAGCACAGGCTGCTTGTGTCAAATGAGACAGAAGTGCCAAACCAGGGGATGAATTTCCTGTTCCCCATTCAATCAAGTTACACTTGAATTAGTTTAGGGAGAACTGGCCGCCCCATGGATGGGATCAGTTCAGAGAAGGAGCAGTCTCTAGGATACATATCTGTCTGTCCAGTAGGTCCTATTTATATCTGAGCAAGGTTTAAGACTTTAGAATGAATAATTCTGGTACTGTTTGTTTGGCAGATATGCAGGAGGTCTGTCAAACCGAGATGCAACAATGCCTTGTATGCCAGGCATAGATTTCCCCCCCCCCCCAGTAGCTTGTAGAAGACAGGATACAGGTATAGGGCTTTGAGGCAGTCTGCATGGGACATGTCAGTTAAGACCTGTATTCTTTTAGTGAGGAACCTCTATCTGTGGACATGACATTCCAGTTGTCAGATGTGCCTGGTTAGGTACAAACCAAAGGAGGCACTGTACTCAATGATAAGTCTGATGAATGCTGAATATAATGGAGCAATAACCTTCTTGGACCTAGATGCCATATCTTTGTTTATAAGTTGCACAACATGGAATGATTTCCCCACTACTGTAGACACTCGATGGTTAAAATCCAGATTACTGTCTGTGTGTCCCCAGGTACCTTACTAACAGGTCAGCTCTTAAGAGTGTGTTGTCAATATGATAGTTACTAGGGGTGGATGACTTTCAAAGGATGCTATTATGCATTCCTGCCATTTAGTTTTAGTCTATGACTCTGACACAAATTATTTGTCTGTGTCAACCCTTCCTGGTGAACATTAGAGTTAATGGCGGATTCTATGACTACTCTAATTTGCAGTCATCTGTAAATTTGGTCAGCCAGAGGTCCTTGACAGTGGCCTTGATTTCAAAGAAATAAATGCCAAAAGGAGCAGTCCCAAGACTGATCCCTGAGGGGACTCCACTTGTGAATGGCCTCTTTGTAGAGGTGGACTCCCCATATCTAACTTCCTGGGTCCTCTCTGTGAGCCAGCTGGCTATACACTGGGCAACATAAGGGTTTATATCTAACCACGTGAGTTTATCAATAATGCCTGAGTGGGGTATTGTCTCAAATGCCTTGACCAAGTCAAGATAGGCATTATTTTGTTGATGATCTTCTCAAAGGTCCTTCTGTTATATAACCTGTTGATGTTGTGATTCCACCAGGGTGGCTTGGTTTTTGAGTTAGTGCTTTACTTCTTCTTGGTAGGTACAGCTGCCTCTATGCAGCTATTAACATGCTTGTATGGGTTTCTCTGAAGAGTTCTCTGTAGGCAGCAGTGTTGTCAGGGTTTATGTGGGCTTGAAATCTTACCAGGTCATCACTTAGTAGTAGGAATTTAGCCTTTGAGTAGTTCCTGAGCATTTCATGCTTAGCTGGATTTACAGATTTTATTTTTACTTTAAAGGAGACCATTTTGTAGTTTGACTTTATCAGAGAGGACATTACACTTGAGGATGTTCAGAGCTCACCCATTTTAGTGAGTACAAGATCGAGTATGTTTGTTCCCCTGATCAGTATACTGGCAATCTGGTTTGGGAGTTTGTACTTACAAAATCCAGAAATCCCTGTGCTTGCACGTTTGGTGTTGTATATGAGTTCTGATTAATAGTGGGGTAATTAGAGTATCCCATGAATATGGTATAGGGTTGGATGGTGAAAGTTTCTAGTAATCTTAAATACATGTTATGGGCATCCTAGGACATATAGGGGGACCTATAACTTGTAAGGAAGTGGCATGGGATTTTGCCTATGTTGACTTAAACATGGAAAAGCTCAAGTGCATCATTCTGTTTGACCAGCCTTGAGGAATATTTATTTTTGATGTTAGTCCCAGTCTGAGTAGTAGCTGTTCTAAATTTGTGAAAGGTATTATAGCCTTGCATTGCTGGTATGCTGTCTGTAGCTTTACATCATGTCTCAGTGACTGCACATTCATCCATCATTCTCTCGTTGTCATGTTTTTAACTTACTCACTTTCCTGAGCCTAGCAAAGATCATTTTCTGCATTACAAATGTA
>NC_056727.1:818831586-818894086 GCF_019279795.1 Protopterus annectens
CACCATCTGGTCCCATTGATGCTGTGTTTTTTGCTTTGGAGAGGGCGGCTCTTACCTGAGCATCTGAGATGTCAGGGGGGCAGCACTCTGATATGATGCACAGACCAATATTATGAGCCCAACTGTAGACATTCTTGCCCAAAAAGGCCAGTTGAGAGGTGTGGCTACATCTGGTTGACTGACGCAGCTGTGTAAACAGTCCAGCAACTTAGTGATATACTGGCTGGGGATCTCCTGCTTGTGTGGTGTCCTTCTTACTTGAAAAGTCATATCCTGGTGTGGGTATACTTGTCAACTGTACAGTCTTTGGCAGATTGTCCAGGTGTTTGTGTAGAAGTTTCGTCCAGTCTACATAAACTTGTGTTCGTATGGCATGTTAGTTGCATATAATTGCAGACAGATGTTACAAAATAATGACAGACATTAGTGTTTCAGACTTCATAACCTTAAGACAATTCATGCTAATGCAAAACCTGTTATTCTACCAACTTTCTCAGTATGAAAGGCAATATTTACAACACGTGTCTATCATTGGGCCTTTGTCTCACTTTTATTTATGACCTTGTCCAGATGTCTTGCTGTCAGAGGTTGAGAGGTATGGGTGTGGGTACAGAGTGCATTCTACTGTACAGAAATGTCCATTATATGTGTAGTATATTCCACATAGCACTGTGACTTCCAGGTATGTCAGTGGCAGAGCAGTACAGAGTAATGTGTTGATCCACTGACAGACAGTTGTGTATAGGTTGATAGGTTGCTATGACATTAGGGTATTGGCCCTGAAGCCCTTATAACCCACGCAGATGAGAGTGTAGCCCATGTTAAGACATGTCAGCACACAGAGCCCCTGTCCAGCAGGGATACAGGTGGAATCACAGGACTTTATTTTGTGTTTCCCATGCACTTATACAGGGAGCACATCACTAGGGGTATTGAGGCACTTGGCTTGCTATGGACAGGGAGTGTATTCCACAGATGGGGAGTGTGTGGGACACGTATCTATCACACTGACAAGCCATACTGATATCATAGCCCAGGATGATGCTGTGCCTTGTGGGCCTTGACTTTCAGATGTGCAACAGTCCCATCAAGGCAGGGTCTGGATTGCTTTGTATGCCAGACAGGAGTCACCTCAGCAGAGTTTGTATAGAATGGGGTAGAGAGACAGTGCTGTTAGCCTATCTGTGTAGGGAAGGTTTTTGGGGTTTGGGGTAAGGCCTTATTGTTTGTAGGACCCTGGTGTGTGGAGTCTACATGGTCTGTGCTGTGTAGGTTTGTGGAGTTCTCATGTGTTTTTGCATCTGGGGTGTCCTTTGTGTTTTGATTTTGTTGCAGACCTCCATTTACATAGGTGTGTGTTGTGTATTTGCAGGTGATGTTTACTGACTCCATACACTGCATGGCACTTACGTTACTGCACAATATGCTCTGGTGAGCACATTCTCCACTTTTCTTGCCAGTGTTTCCCCTTCCCATAATGTGTGTCTCTTTGTCCTTTTATAGTCCAGTCACAGGCTTTAGCCACAGTGGCTGCTGTTATGTATTTGTAATTCTGATGTGAGTGGGGTAAATGCCGTAACATCACACACACACGGTTGTGGGCTTTACACATTTGAGTCTACCTATTTAGCATGTTGTCCATTATTGCTCCACTACATTTGCTGTGGTCCTTAGTCGGTTTGTGTTGCTATATGTTATTATATGGCTACATGTGGGCCTAGCTGTCATGCCATCACAAAATGACATCTGGAAAGGCCTATATATGACAGGCAAAGGCCCACACATGAGGACAGGGTGTTGATAATGTTCTGCCAAACATAGACAGTTGGGAGACCAGTTTGGTAATTCCTTGCTGTTTCTTAGGGGTATGATGTCTGCTTCCCCACTGTCTGCCATTGCTGTTTTAACATGACCCTTTCTTGTTTTGCAAATATTTGGCAGGTAAATGCAATGTTAGGACAAACAGAACAGATATACAAGGCATACTTGTGCTCCTTCTGTGACAACCTCTGTCATTCCATGGTTATGGCTTTTGGCCAGTGACATCTTGTCAGTGCTGACACAAAAAGGTGGCAGCCTTTTATAAACTGGTAGTACACTGGCCTTCAGGTACCTGCTGTCCTACTGCGCACCATACCTCTCAATTTCTGAGAGCGAGACATCTGCACAAAGCCATAAGTAATTGGGGGACAAAGGCCTAAATATAGGGACCATTTTTAGGTATTGGCCTTGCAAACCTAGAAAGATGATACAGTGACAGGTTTTGCATTAGCATGCATTTTTCTATAGGGTATGAAGGCTGACACTACAATCTGTCATTATTTTCTGACCTTAGTCTTATGTGATTTGCAAATGAATTGCCAGATGACCACTATTTCATGATATACAGACCACACATATAATGCAAACCTCTGGACATTCTGTAATAGGTCTATACAGTTGAGAGGTATGGTAAGCACTGTGTAGGTTACTCCAAGCTGTGTTCTGTCCATATGTGTGGCCCCCTGTCCATGACCTGTCCAGCTTTCCTGCATTAACAGATATTGATTTCTGGACAGTGTGTACAACTCCTATCACAGGTGTAACTGACATGCAAAATAGTTGGCACTGCAGTTCTTGGGATATAGCCCTGTCAACCACAGTACTGTACCTAGGCCACTAAGGCACAACAGCCAGGAGTAAGTGCTGGCCACATCCGGACAGTATTAACCACTTATATACATAGCTCATTGACCCCTGCATATTGTAGACATGCAACAAGTTATGCTAATTGGGACAGTGCTGGCAATGTGTGTTGTGCTGCTAGTTTCCTAAAAACATACACGTTACTGCATTTCTATGGGAATATAACAGGGGGCACACCTGTCAGCTGTACACATTTGCACAGACTGTGCTGATATTTTGGTTCCATTAGCATAGTATTGTGCCCTGTCTTAGAGAATAGAGGCATATCACTAAAGACCACAGGTCAGATTGTAATGACATACATTTGAGTTTCAGACTTCTTTCCTTTCAGAGCCTTACTGCAACTGTAAGACCTACTGTAATATCACTGTGTAAGTCTGTACGGGGTATTTCATCATTGTCACCATTTGTGGGCCTTTGCCAGACATTTCATTATGGTTTTCTATGGCTGACTTGCTGGGTGAGGCTGAGGGGTGAGTATGGTACCCCAACATTGATATCCATGCATGTGACCTATGATACCTCAGTTAGTTGGCCCCCCACATATACTGCAGTGGGATTTGTCACCTTGGGTACTACTGCATAGTATGGGAAAGCCAGTATTGGGCAAACATTTCCTGGTGTCCCACATAGCTGTCAGTTGCCTGCTGCTATCCCAGTAGGCCACCCTATTCCCTTGCATGCATGCAGCGATACCATAGATATGCTACCAGAATATACTACTCCATTCATTTATTGTTAAGAAGACAACTTACCTTGTGCCTGCAGCAGTTGTGAGGATGGTGTTCGAGGGCTTCCTATATCAGATGCACAAAGTACACAGTAGACTAGCTATACTTGGTAAGCTACAGGTAGTGTGATGTGTGTGACATCCATTTTACTGTGTGTGCAAGTCAGAGAGAGGTGTCAGTCCCCTGGTCCCTACAGTGTCAGTGTGTGTGCTATGCATTGCCTCTTTGCCAAGGCTAGGGCATACTGGGCATGCATCTGTCTGTCTACAGGAGCAGGCTCAGGGGGATTCCTCCTCGAGTCACTCTGGGCATGTGGGGACCTTGGTAATGGTGAAGGGCTGTGTGGCCCTTCCCTGTGTTGTTCCTGCCACAGCTGTTTCTGCAGGATCATATTGTGTAGCATGGCACATAGTATGAACATGTGTGCACATGTGGCTGGAGAGTACTGCAGGGCTCCACCAGATATATCAAGGCAGCAGAACCATGATTTGAGCATTCCAAACACATGCTCTATAATGATCATGGTTTATGCATGTGTCTCATTATGGTGTTCTTGAGTGTGTGTGTGTGTGTGTGTGTGCGTGTGTGTGTGCATTTCTGATGGGTGTCTTCATCTATGGCTCCAGTGCATAGCCAGCATCCCCCACCAGATGGCCATATGGTATGTCCCCCCTGTCGAATCCCTGGTACAGCTGTGAGGAATCCTAGATGTGGGAGTCATTATAGCTTCCAGGGCTGCCAGCACACATATTAATGATAGTGCCCTGGGCATTGCACATGACCTGACAGTTGATGCCCTTACAGTTTACATAGACCCTACCCTATTTACAGGGTAGTGCTTTGATGTGGATGTACATGCAGTCTATGGCATCCAGTACCTCCGGGTAGACTGCTACATGGTGGAAGAGGCACATATTGTTGGTCTTCTCCTCAGGGGTGCTGGGGAAGTAAATGCACTCACTGGCATGTGGTAGCATGACATCCAGGAACTGGTGGAGCATCCTGAATGCAGATGCCTGTGAGACCCCCATGATGTCCCATGTAAGACTTTGAAAAGTAACTGTAGCTAGTATTCTTAAGGCTACACATACCTTGGTATCCACTGGGATGGGTTCTCCTCTGTTGGCTCTGGGTCTGAGGTGAGGCTGGTACAGCTCGATGAGTTGCTGAAGTATGTCCCTGTCCTGTAGAGCTCTAGTGTCTCTAGATCACGTAGCTCCTGGGTTACCCTGGGTCTGAACACTCTTCTCCTCCTCAGTCAGGGGCTTTTGTCAGCATTATACTCCTCACTGCCCTCAGCCTGTAGCACATACTGCTGTATCAAAGTGAAAGCAGCCCCTAACATTTTGTCCATTAAAATTCCCCCAAATGTGTACACCAATGGTGCAAAATTTGTGGGGAAAAAGAGACTGAAAGGTGCTTGCATAGTTTATACTGTTGTGCTGCAGATGCTGCTTGTGTGATTGGCTGATTATACATTCCACCTGCCAGCTATATTGTTTGTACTTGAGTGCTTTTATTCGGCTATTTCCCCTTTTTTTCTCCTGCCATTTCCTCCCCTTCTAAGCCCCGCAGCACGCCATGCAAACCTTGCTGAAATGTTAACACTTCTGCTGGTTCCTGTTGTTTTTTTTTTTCTTGTTTCCCTTGTATTTAAACCCCACATAGCACCATGCAAACGCCTGCAGCTATAGTAAACAGTTTTGTGCAGAAAGGACCTTCCAGGGATGCGAACATGCTCAGCATTTCATGAACTAGCTCAAACACACCACCTTTGTTAGCTGTGCTTAGCTAAGTACAAATAGAGGCAGTGGAGCTCCAATGTGCTTACACCAAGCATGACACACATCCCTTTTTCTTGTCAGGTGCTTCTCCTGCTTACACTGCAGAATTAATAGTTCCTACATGGTTTGCTGCAGGCAGACACAGTCTTCCATTTTGCTATTCAATAAATTTAGCTCATTTGCATATCCCACTGCCTTAGCCCCTTGTTACACCACTACACCAGAGCCTATCTCCTTAGCAACCAGTGTTACCTGTTATTGTTTTCGTTCAGCATGCTACCCACTATAATGGCAAAATGCAGGTTTCACTTAAAATTGTCTTCTTACTTTTTTTTTCATAATTTCTGCACAATCTCATTTGTGTGCCACTGCGCTATGCTTAAACAGCTGAAATTGGCCAAAAGAAAAAACTTTGATTTTCATAATTTTGAAACAGTTTTCCATGCCAATGGCCAAAAATAATAGTCATAATACATGCTTTACTTTGAGCTGTCATGCCTCCATTTTAATTTTTGCAGAAATGTACAGTTAGTAACCAAATACATTTCTGCAATGGACACTGCTCTGACACAGATGCCTGCCTGCTTACTGAATCGCTAATTCACCTCATTTGCATGCTTTTCACCAGCAAATGAGGTAATTAGCATTATTCAGTGGTGCCCATGTCAGAATAGTGCTAGCAGGCTTGTGCACGCCCCCAGCCTTGTTTACTGGATTGCTTGGCGGCCGTATTCCATGCAGAAACTGCTACACAATTCTGACATGGTAAAATTGCTTTATTGAATTCCGGAAGTAGAAAGGATGTGGTAGAACGCAAATAACATAAGAAATCTTTCAAATCATCTGGGCTTCCTACCCATATAATGCAGATATCATCTACAAAATGTTTATAATATTTAATGAGAGGAGAAAAGATCGAATTTTAAGCTGATATTCTCCCTTTGCTGGGAAAATTGTTTGTTTTTTAGATGTAGAACTTTGTTGGGATGGTTCCTATCAGAAGTCCCATAGCCGTATTCATCATAAAGATACTTTTATTAACAATTATCTCCATTTTAGTAGCAATATCCCCACCTCCTTCAAGAAAAATATTCATAGAGACCAGTTCATACAAGTGTCTAGGATGACTAGCAAAGACTTAAACCTGGACAATGAAATACAGTTTAGCACTTCTTTGTTTGCTGAGCGTGGTTATGATAAGGATTTTTTAAATATAACTGGTAATGAAGTGCATTCTAAAAGGGAGACACATTTTCAACCTATACTTTCAGATGGGATCCAATAAAAGACAAAAGTGTAATAGGTAGACAGGATAATATGGTGAGTCTAATTCCGAGATTTAGCCTTGATATGTTCGTAGATAGTTATACCATTAGGAGTATAGTACAAAACAAGTGGAAAATCATTGCAGGGAATAATGACATCTTAAAGATAATAGAAGATAAACCAGTTTTTATGTATAAAATAATCATTGTGTCAAGCAATTATTGGAAAAGGAAAATATTGTAATATCTTTGCCCCTGACTTCTCAGAAAGAAAGGCCATATAAATGCAATGATTGCACTGCACATAGGTATATCCATGAAGAGCCCTACATAGCCTTGCAATGTATTTTCTTTACTATATGGGCTAAAGCTAGTTATACATGTCAGACAAAGAGGGTAGACTATATTGCTATGTGATGCATGTGTCCAGGTTTCTATGTGGGGTTGACCACTAGAAGCTTGGGCAAATGGATTGTTATAAGAACAAAGGATATTCATAATGTTCTGCCTATAAACTGTGCTCAGTGAGATAAATATAAAAAGTTTCATTTTGACGTTCTAGATTACATCATGGTGGACCAGAGAGGAGGTAATTTCAAAAACCAAGTAGAAAAATGTGAAACTAGATGGCAGATTGAGCTAGCTGCTGATAAGCTCCCTGGGCTAAATGAAAGCATTAATAAGTGCTTTCTTAGGGATAGAAGACTTGGTATTATGTAAAGAGTTAAATGTTCACCATAATTATGACATTAATTATGAATTTAATTGTTTTATTGCTGTTTTAAATTCATTTGTTAGAATTTTGTATAAAAGTTGATGACTTTTGTAACTGAATGTCTTCTGAAGGAGTCGATTGAAGAAAGTGGATATCAAATTTATTTTTGCTCAAATATTGCATGTCACCCTTGAAGTAGATTGCTATACAGTGTTTTATTTTTGGTTTCCGTGGTTTCCACTGTTTTTGGGTCAACTTCAATTGTTTTGGTTTTTATACAACATATCATACTTAGCCTTGTCATAATGTTACCCCTGTGGTGTTGTTAAACTGACCTCAAAAACATTAACTTCTGAAACAAGACTTCACAGATATCCAATACGTCACAACAATGTTACATGCAGCAGGAGCCTTTATTAAAACATAAAACATCATAAAAATTGTTCTAGCATTTCAGTTGAAACCTTCAACTAATCTGAATATCTGTGTTAAAACCGACATTTAAAGGGTTACCATCAGCATATAATTAACCAATCAACATTTCCCAGTTAACTCTTTGATTTAAATCTTTAGATATCAGTGTAACAGACTTTAAAATTTAAACTGATTGCAACTGCCTCTTAAGTTCTAAAACATTTCCATTATGTATTATACTTTCTAGGATGCTAGCCCTTAACACACTAGCATCATTTGAATGACATCTCTTAAAATGTATTGCAACAAGATTGTCTTTTTTCTATTACATGTATCTCTAATATCTTTCCTGTAGTCTCAGTCTACATTTCCTTTTTCTTTCACCTATGTAATATGAACTACAGGAACACACCAAAAATATATCACAATTGTTGGATATATTTCTTTTCCAGTCATGAAATATATTGTTCCAGCAGCACTTCTACAGGTGTATAAGACGCCTTTTGTAGAGGAAGGAATATGAAGAAAAATCACATGTGCTTATATTTGTAGATGAAGAGACTATACCACCTATTTTGTGTCAGCGCACTGTTGAAAGTATTCATGATGTGACATATCTGTAGCTAAGCCATGACAATTTTGGGAAAGCACAGTGGGAGAAGAATGTATTGGGTAAGTCAGTGAAAGTATAGTTGGAATAGAAAAAAAAACAGCAGAACAGAAAGACCCCATCTCAGTCTCATATTATGAGATGAGGAATGACTTGCTGAACAGAAGAATTACTACACCAACTTTTAGTTCCAAAACTTTGTAGAACACTTGTGATGAAACTGGCACATAGGAATAGTCAAAATCACTTTTAGCATCTTAACTAAATTTTATTGAGCAGATGTAATCAGAGACATTAGGAACTTCTGTGCAGGCTGTCTAAGATGACAAAAGACGGCACCTTGCCCTGTTTTCAAAAGCCCACTGATAGCCATGATGATTACTGAAGTCCCACTTTAGCAGATATCCATGAATCCTGCAGGTCCATTATTAAAATCTCTTAATGGCTACTAATACATTCTAGTGATTACTGTCTACACCAGTAAGTTTCCTGAAACAGTACCTCCTGCATAAAGCAAGTGCTAACTCAGCAGTCAAACAGATATTGCTACGTTTCTCCAGTGTAAGGATTCCCAAAGAAATGCTCATACAATGTCAGTGTATCACTGTCATACCAATGAAGTATGTGCTAAATAAGGCCATCTAAAAATACTAAGAACTGGGATCAGTTACTTCTCTACCTCATTTTTAATGTAACAAAAGTGCCCAAGACCTCAACAAGATTTACACTATTTGAGTTGCTATATGGGTGATATCCCTGAGTTTGCTGGTCATCACAAAGGAGACTTGGAAGGAGGAGAAAACCTGTTTTAAAAGTGTGAGACTACACCCACAAACTTGCAAGACAATCTAAAATCTGCTATGCTGAAAGTTAAGAAACATGTGCAAAGCAGATTAGAGACACAATTGGGGGCTGTATAACAAGAAAAGTAAACTTGGGGAGTTTAAAACGGGGTACAAAGTTTTAGTATGATTTGCTTCTGTTGAAAATATGTTCCTAGCAAAATGGTAAGGATTCTTTCAGATGGCCGAAAAAACAAATGAGCAAATTATAAAATAAAACAAACTGGAAAGATAAATTGGAAAGACTAGATGACCAAACAAATCACATAAATTTGATGAAACCACAGAGTGAAGCTGAAGCTTCAGTTATCAGTCTGGGAGCTGACATAATATAGTATCAGGGAATTCTGTCTCAACTGTTCAACTGCATGAAACATTATCTAAGGCACAGAAACAAGAAGTAAAGAGATTTTGACTGAGAAATAGACTTTTTCTGAGAAATTTTGCAAAGAAAGAAAATAAACCAAAATATTTACATGGTACTAAAGTCTTAAAGTAAAGCAATGTGTGAATAAGTGAAAAAATGTTTAAACTAGGAGCTACTGAGAAGTCTGAAGGTAATGGAGTAGTCTCATTGTGGTAGTCCCTAAGCTAGACTTAATTCTGAATATCATGTCCAAACCTTTAACTTATCCAGTGCCCAGTATGGACGACCTTACAAGTGGGTTAGGAAAGAAAGGTTCCAGTGATTTGCCAGAAATCCACAAATTTATGAGAAACAGATCAAAAATATGAGACAAAAATGTTGACATTCTGTGAAAATCTGGACAGTTGAGAGGTATGCGGCACTGTGCCACAATGCCCCCTTTCTAGTATAGAATCCCTGGTTCTTTACCAAATGGGATACATTATGTGATCATGATAGTCTATTTACATCCATATAGCTGTTTCCAGGCCATTGTCTGATGGCAGAATGAAAGGACTAAATTGACAAAGTCCACATCCAGAGTTTTGTGATTACACCCTATTTGTACAACCACTGTTGGCATGCATAGTTAGTTACTAAAGTTAAGCTACATGCTAATAAGTAATACTGTAGAGAAGTTAGCATGACATTCTTGTTCTGTGGCAGGATATCCTTTCTTGGCTTTACTTAACTTCCTGCATAGGTAGCAGACTGGATGTTCATTACCAGCAACTTCCTGAGGTAACGGCTCCAAACTCAATGCCAGATGCATAGGTATACACAAGAGATTTAATAATGTCAGGGTAACCATGACTGGTTCTGAACATATTTTTCAGTTGATTAAAAGCCTTATATGCATATATTTTCCATTTTATATACATGGGCACCTTACCTTTCATAAGGTTCATCAGAGGATAGGCTGTCATGGCAACTCCAGGTATAACTTTTCTGTCATGCATGGAACGTGGTGATTAAGCTCCAATATATATATAGAAAAAGACAAATCATTTAAGCATTAGATTGGCATGAGACTCTTGGGCTAGGCAGCAAAATTTGCAAGTACTGACTGGCAAATGATGATGGCAGAATAAAAGATTTGTTTCTGCCTGCTGTCCGTTCTGCTAATTTGTCTCTGACTTCCTGTTATGAACTTGAAAGTTACTGGAATAATATGATGTGTGTTTGCCTGCATTTTCTGAAGGATACAAAGTTTGAACATTAAATGCATGTCTATTTTATTAATTCAGTCCTCAGTAATTTGTAAGAAAACCACAGACTCTTTCAGAAACAAGAGCAAAGATATGAGGTTAAAATCTGGGGTCTATATTAGCAAGTCGACATGATGGAACAGCAAACGCCCTAACGTTGACACATATTAAATGAAATGTCAATATCTCAAATGGCCAGAACAGAGATTTTTTTTCCCAGGGAATAAAATCACTGGGCCAACAACAACAAAAAAAAAAACAACAGACAAAATAAAGTGGGGGGCTGGGCCCCCCACACCCCCTACTTAAATACACCAACTCCGAGATCACACTACAGTGGAAGAAATGGCAAGTTCCTGACAATGGCCCAGCAATTTTTTTTCCCTGGGAAAAAATCGCTGCTCTGGCCGTTCGAGATTTAGGCATTTCATTTAATATGTATCAAGATAAGGGCATTTGCTGTTCTGCCCTGTCAACATGCTAATATATATACCAAAAATCTGGACATTCTGTGAAAATCTGGACAATTGAGAGGCTTGGAACGTAAGTGTAAACAAAAGGGAATATGTTACACTACTTTTCTGCTAGTGCTTGTTAAGAGTTTTATGGCTTTGAAAGCCAATAAAACACTTAGCATTTTCTTTTTCTGTAGCTAATAGTATATGGAAAATAAAAAGTTTAATGCATTACAAAAAATGATGATCAGGTCACCAATCCTAACCTACTAGTATTTGTTCTCAACATGAATGCCAAGGTTCACCCCTTGAGCTTTGCTCTTGAGGTGAATTTCTTGGCATTAGGATCACTGACGTGTTCAAAATCCTCTGTATAGTAGCTTTCTAGTCCTAAGAATGTTTTCACTTGCTGTTTGGTACTGGGCATGGAGCAGTTTTGACTCTTGTCTGTTTGGGATAAAAATTAACTCTCTCACAGCCACATTCCCTAAGTATTTGGCCTGTCTCATTCAGAGCTTAATTTTGGCAGTGTTGTCTCTAAATCCTACTTGGTTTAAAGAGTCCAGCACAGCCTGCTCTTTGGATAAATGGGGCTCTCAGTGTTCAGAGTAAATTGCTGCATCACCAAGGTATATAGGTGAGGACCTGGTATGATGATGTTTTAAAACTTTAGCCATGAACCTTTGAAAAGTTGCAGGTGCTTCATGGAGTTCAGCAGATACAATATGTAATGAGAATGACCTTCAGGAGTAGAGAATATTAACTTTTATTTGACATCAGAGTGAGAGGAATCTGCCAGTACCTCTTAATTAAATCTAGGATGGTTAAACGATAATCTGAGGATTAAACTTATTAAATAATGACATGCATTTGAGTTTCGGACTTTATATCCTTCAGAAAATGCATGGTAATGAAAATCCTGTAATTATTTCAACTTTCCTAGTTTATAAAACCAATATTTAAAATGTGTCCCTATTTTTGGGCTTTTGTCTCTCCATTATAAATGGTATCTTATGGAAGTAAAATCCTGCAGTACCATAGCATATTGTGAATGACCTGGATAAATGCTGTTAAAGGGATGATATCCCATAAAGGTAGAGTTGTTTGCCTCTCACTGAGAGGGATTTCAAGGCTAAATATGGAAACTCTTCATGGACATAGAATGGAAAAATCTGTGGAAATTCTAGGATAATTGCTGGAAAAACTCCTCACCTACTCTACGAGTACCAGTAACCAAGCAATGGATTTACTCGTGGAGTTTAAGGATCACAACTGTGGATGTTTTCAGGACTGTTAGGCAGCATGACCAGTGCTGCAATACCAAGCCTGAGAATTGTAAGGAATCTTGTGTTTCATTGTGAAACATTAAAGTGGACTAACAAGCACAGAACTGAACTTTAAGTAAGCAGAGGTGTGTTTGTTTTCTTTTGGGTTGAAAATTATCTTTAGTTTGAATTTTTCACCATAAAATATTTGTCCTTTCTAATTATTTCAATGTCTTGAGAGTTGATTTTTTTTGTTGGAGCTACTGATCAGGGACCGTACATCTTTCTTTATATTGTTCATGTATATATATATATATATCTCCCCTGGATTCATGAACCTTGCGCCAGGCGCCAGCATAGCGTCGGCGTTATAACGCCAAATATGGCTGCTTAGTGATTCAGGTATGAATGAATTCCACGTGCACTACCGGCGTGCGCCGGACCGTCCCCGCCCCCGGCGTAGGTATGCAAAACACACTGTGTGCGGTATTGCACCATGCAAATGAGGGCAAATAGCGATCCACGAAGTGGCGCAGGCGTAGCGTAAGGGGACGGCAATGTAAACCAAAAAGAACGGTTTACATTTACCCAAACATACCGGAGGAGTAACGGAAGGCTGTCAAAGTCAGGTATCATATAGGTGCAATATGCCAATGTGGAAAGGCACCGAGAATGTCCAAAGAAAATATGCACAAAATGTAAAAAATGACATAAATGGCACGTATGTAGAAAGAACAGCAGACCCCCGGGATATGTGCACAGAAGTTGTAAAGCAATGAAATAATATGACAATGTCCTAAAAGAGCAGTAGAACACAAATCAGCTGCACAGCCACCACACACCATAGTATGTATGTAAAGCTGCAACCCCAGCGCAATGGTTGTCAAGGAGTGGTGGCGGTGTCCGGCGCCGTAACCATGTATTAGTAGTCAATTCCATGCAAATGAGGCAGATAATAGTGAATCGCAAAAACGGCGCCGGCGTAAGGATGGAGCAAACGGCGTAGCGGTACTACACCGAGGAGTGGCCTACACGAGATACATGTCAACCACAGAGGGGTGTGCCACTGTAGGAGGAAGGATATTGGAGGTCAGCAAATCTGGGCTGTACAATGCACATCACAGCATCAGGACTGGCGTGTTAGGAAATAGATGCGCTGAGAGTACAGAATGCGCGTACAAATGCATGTGCACGAGGATGACTACGTTCCCTAAACCAGTCATGTGACGGCCTCACCGGCAACAACCAGGGATATAGGAAGGTAATGCGGAGAATACGAGGAAATGCGGAAGCAGTGTAAATGGATCCGTAATGAGCAATTAACATCAATCAATGCAGGAAGGGCAAACGCCGGCAGCTGATAACTCTGCATGCAGACTCCTGCATAACGGGAAAGCGAGGCATGCACACAAGCCCCACATAGGTGCATAGCCTGAACATACAGTACAAGGAGTGTGTGGGATGATAGCAACCCACAGGTGGAGATGGGTATGGACGGCAGCCCACAACCACATGTGTGTCTACGGTGTTCACGACCACGAGACATGAGCATCATAGAGGCTAGCCACAGCTGTACAGGGTTGCATGCATATATGTTCAGCAACATCCCTGTATGTCCCACCACTGGCCCGTGGACCGATGGACACCAACCAAATGTGCAGATATGAGATGTGCACAGCACATCACAGATGCCTACTGTAGAACAGGCCTACCATGTAGACATGTGCACAGTAGGTCTGCGCCACCTGCAGTCAAACACGTTAGGTGCCAAACCACACCAATAGTCCAGGCAATGACACAGATGGACGTGCATGCCTCTGTGTATGTATGTCTGTGAATGGCTCCGGCATAGCAATATAGCTGTGTCACCATTGTGAACAACAATATGAATGGGTTGTATGTGTGAGGGGTGCATCATATGTGTATGGTCAGATCGACGATACCATCAGTGGGCCTGCTATGTGAACATCCCTGTCCCCATACATGGATACCTCTGCTGAGCCCAACACCACATTCAGAGAGGGAGGGATGGCGGTGAGTAGAGCAGCAGCAGACATGTGGGTGGCAGGGATGTACACATATGTGTTACCCACATCAGTTCAGGCAGCCATCCATGTGCATGGGATAGCGGTGTGTGTCCACATACAGCACTGTGTCGATCAATATCCCAGCACATAGCACCTGCCAGGGCTACAGTGTATGCATGGATGTGTGATACCTGCATGCACCAGACACACCCTCAACAAGCAGTGTACAGCATACCTCGCTTGAGGACAGTGTCCACACCATGGTGATAAACATGTTGAATGTCCATATTCACACAGCTATGACATATGCAATGGACAGCCACCCTGCCAATACCGTCAACCCCCCAGGTGGATCACACCCAGTGCCATGTATGTGGCATACCCTGCCATATCATGCAGACCTGACCAGCAAGGCTGCATGAGCTATCACAGTCCTACATGGTGCAATGGACAAAAGGCACTCTCACTATCAACCATACACAGCAGTAATGTGGCGATGCACCCTGTCATGTTACAGGTGCTGTGTGATGCTCTGCACAATGTGTGTGTGTACATGCTATGCATGGCCTTTCCTGCTAATGTGTCATGGTTACACATTGCTCCATGTCTATCACATGTGCAACACAGGTGAGCTGTGGCAAGTTGTCCAGCAGCCGTACAGTGCTGTGTGGAAGTACATGGCACAACACATGCATGTGCAGGTGTCCATGTGTATGTGTACAGTGCCGCTGCTGACGTTCACAATGGACACAGACGTGATGTGTACTGACATATACACAGCCCAGGTGAACAGTACCACAGACGCCACGTGGGGACCTATGCCAACTGATATGGACATAGCTGCAGGCACGTACACATGTCCATGGCAGGCTAACATCTACATGGTGTGTACAGTGTGATGGGGTGGCACACAGATATGATGTGACACCCAGTGCTCAATGGTGTGAAGCCACAACATCGGCTGTGTCACTGCCACGATGCCCTTCACAGATCACTGTGCAGATGTCGCATGTCATAGCAATGTACTACCAACAGAATTCCAGCTCAACAGAGTGAATGTGACCTGCCACCATCATTATGTCTCCCAGATAATGGCACGCTCCCGTCTTCCACCATGCAGCCGACAGGAGGAGGAGGTGATCATCCCATACCTCGATGGCAACCACGCCGGCCTATTTAGCCATGTGCCACAGCAGGCACAGGAACGGCAGGAGATGTGGGAGGAGATGTGCAGGAGGGTGAACAGCCTGGGCGGATACAACCGCAGCTATCAACAAATCCGCAGGCACTGCACAGACCTGATCCGGCATGCAAGACAGCGTGCCGCTGCAATCGCCAGGCAACAACGTGGGACAGGTGGTGGGCCACCAACCCAGCCCCCACTCACAGCCACGGAGGAGCTCCTGGCCAGTCTGGGGACACCCACGGAACAACACGCAGAAACACTTCCGTCCATCGTGGAGGTGGGTGTCTCCCGAACTATGAGCCTGGAGCCGCATGGTAAGTCAGTGTTGCATGTTTGTATGATAGGCGACGTGGGTGTGGGTGTCATAGTACAACACATGATATAGCAATACATGCCAGGTATATGGCCACACAAGATGCAAACCATAGTATGCTATGTTGTGTTAGCAGACATGTGCATAGCACATGCTACCACACACATGCATGATGTGACATGCACAGTGCTGACTGTGGAGATAGTAATGGCTAATGTGTATACCTTTGTGTAATGCCTTTACAGGTACGTCTGGCGTGTCGCAAGGACAAGGGTCTGTTGCAGGTAAGTCTGTTGCTAGTCAAAGGCATGTTCTGCTGTATTGATATTCCCCATGTGTCTAGGCATGACATGCTCACCTGTGTGTGCCCCAGTCACGGTATACAGCTCGCACCACCCGACACACACACCCATGTACAGTAGATACACCGTTAGCAGAGTGGTATGACACCACACAACCTATTGGTGTGTTACGTGCATTCAGCTATGCATACAATGGTGTAGGTGTTACACAATGGCTGCATGTGTAGTATGCATTGGTATGCCAGTGCAGTATGCACACAGTACCACATAGTGAGCTGTGATCTGGCCAGAGCACAGGTGTTACCAATGTGACCCATGCCCCTGCATCGGTGCACACGCAGACATGGCACATGCCATGTCCCATGCACGTGGATGTCTGGCTGCAGCATTGTCACACCATGACATGACCTATGCACAACATAGCAGACATCCACACTGTCAGCATATCCGAAGAGGATGTGACACCTCACACTAGTATGGTTGTATGTCACATGGGCCACCACAGGGCCGTGTGCACGATGTCTACCACACACAATTGTCAATGACTCAGACAGACAAGGCCATGGTTGATACCTACAGGCATGTTGCCACACAGCACATCCACAGTGGGTACTCACCGTTGCACCCTGTACACACATAGTGGGTTCATCACTGTAGTGGACCCCTGGACATCATGTAGTACACCAGTGACATGGAATGCCTCCACAGCTACTACAGGTGCCTCCAATGTCCACCATATCGTGCTGCTGAGCAACTGAACTGACTTACAGACATGGCAATGTAATGCATCCAGGTCACGCATCGCACAGACACATAGCTGTGTCCTGCTACTGTGCAGTGGCACAGAGCCCGCGACCCACACTGTACAGCTATGCACACAGCTCACAGCAAACGCACCTGCACAGAAATCACTGTTACCCATACATGGTATCTGTAGACTGTACATAACACTGCACCGCGGACAGTTGCCAGATGGTATGCGGGACACCATCACACATGTCCACATGCCGATACCGCATACGTTTGCGGTATTACATAGTGTCGCAGCCATGTGTATTTCACCGCCTTGCATACACGGTGTATCACGCTGATGGCTGCGAACTACCATGAATGTGTGTACTGCATGCTTACTAAATGTCACCTTCCTGTTGTACTGTCCTCAATTAGGCAGTGTACATACCGCCACTATGAATGTTCGGGTCTGTATCTACTGGTCTGTGTTAGTGAATGCTGCATGCCACCTGCATTACTGCTACGCATGCTGTGTGTTCGTTTGTGTGTGTGTGTGTGTGTGTGTGTGTGTGTGTGTGTGTGTGTGTGTGTAAAGTTCGTATTGCAAATCGATGCGTCTAGGTATTGACAGGTGCTGTAGGTGAGTTCTCCCGCGTCAATCTGATGCTAGTGTCCCCACAGATACTAGTGGTGATGACCATGTGCATGAGGCACACGCAGGGTCGACACAGGCAGACACTGTGCCACTGGAGAACATCACACATACGTCCCTTTGAACCCCGCACACGGTTCAGATGCCGCCACATACCCCAAGACCGTTGCCCATAGATGACGCTCAGTCCGCGCCTGTTGTGCCCGCCCACGCATGTGTGGTGGCTGCAGAAGGTGTGGGTACACGATGTTGCCAGTGTAAGGACTCGAGCAGTGCCACGCTGGCATCTGGCAGGTGCTGCTCGTAGGGGAGCACCGCTAGACATACACCTGCCGCAGGTGCAGCAGCTGGTATAACCAGACGCATGTGCCAGGCTGTAATGGCGGCGGAGGCAGGTGCCGAACGACAGAACGAGGGAGGGCAGAGGGTGCAGAGGTCCGCAATCCGCCTTGAATGACAACATCCAGGCATTGGCAATGCACAACAGCATCTTGCCGATGTTCTGGATAGGAGATTGGGTGACATGGCTGGTATCCCCGAGGCATGGCCATCCTTGAGCGCGGCGCAGTCCGTGCAGGAACACCAGGTAGGGTGAGGCATAGGGCACGGGCGTGCCAGCAACACCACCTGCTGCAGGTCAGCGCGTGCCACCTCCCATGCCCACCCAGACAGTGCTGGTAGCAGCAGCAGCAGCTGCTACTACACCATCCACACCAGGACAGAGCAGGCCACGTGACGTGGCCCTGGACGGCCCCGTGGCACGCTTCCAGCGGACATGTGACATCCGACAGTGCACACTCTGTACCTCCACGCGGTCGTGCGCGACCCCAGGCAGGCGCTGGTCACGCCGCGGCAGACACAGTGAGCCGTAACACCTGCACTGTACAGTCAGGGGCTGCCAAGCATACCCCGTGTAGGCATCACAGATGACTGAACTGTGTACACACACACCCACACACAGCAGACACAACTGTAGGGCTCCACCACACCCACATGCAATCTACATAGTCATGCCCACTCAATGCACTGGACCCTACACACACACATGATGTCATCCATTGGTACAGCCCATGCCTGTGGCACACATATCACCCTGTGCATATGATGAAGTCTTTCTGGCATAACTGTGAGCTACACCATCACTGCATGGTTAAGCTAACATATTCTGATGCACAGGGTGGACAAGATAGTGAGAGGTGTATGTGATACCTGTGTCCGCATAGTACGTGATGTGTATGTTGTGGTGTGTGTGTATGGCTGGTGACAGGTATGTATGTGATGTGGGTTGTGCACGGACATCATGCAGCAGACATACCATGCAGGACAGGTGCAGCATTCATTGATATGTGTACACAGTATGTGTGGTGGTTACATGTGTAGCACCATGTCGGTGCAGTTAACCCGTATGATACTGATGGTGTACTTGCACGTGCCTACTGGGAGCACTGTAATTAGTTCCCCACGTAGTCGTGGGGTACCCACAGGCATGTCTGGCAACATCAGCATAGCACAGTTACCCACATCCGGCATGGACCCCTACATAGGTACATAGGCGCACATGAACATAACAGGATATGTGCCCTACGACATGTGTGGACCTAGCATGACTGTGTGTGGCTGCTAACACCCCTCAGGATGGGGATGCCATATCCATCAGTCCCCAGTCCCTGGTCTAGCAGTGACAAACAGAGGTTGCCTGGCGATAACTATATCACACATCCACATGTCATTAGCAGTCCTGGACAAAGGCAGTCAGGGCCTTTCCTTCACATGGCCTGGCACTCCTCCCGTGTTGTAGGGGTGTCTGGCTAACCCTGTTCCCCAGCACGTCCCACTCATCTTTGTGTTGAGGTGTCTGACAGTCGCTTCTGTGCCCGTGTTTGCATGGAGCCTGGAGGTGGAATGTGCCCATGTCAGCCAGGTCAGACATGGCCGTGTATGCGAGGCACAGATCACCAGGGAGCAGCTGTGCTGTGAAGATCCACAGCCGGTGTCCCCTTGGTGCAGCTTGTGACACATGTCCTAGCACCGTCATCCCCGCCTTGTGGAACGCGGTCCTTCCGAGTGCTGCAGGCGTCAGGTTAGCTACAGGCCACATGTGCCATTGTACGCAGTCATTGCTCTGGTGTGTGATGTGTACAGGGGTACAGTGAACACCCCTGATGTGGTTGCAATTCCATCCAGACCAGGAGGCCACAATGGAATGTCTTCACACCCACATTGCCATTGTGTGTGTTGACAGAGGTTGCCGACAGGTGTGGTAGCCATTTCCCTGAACATGTCCACCATCTTTAATGGCGTACCACCTACATGTGACATTGGGACGAACATGTCCTTCACACTGGGTAGGGCTGCACCTTCTCTGGCATTTAGTAGCAGGCCATGGCTCTGGCACCAGTCATCCATGTCTATGACGCCCTAGGTGGATGTCCGTGTAACATGGGGTGTTGGGTATGTTGGCGGGTGCGTAGTCATCTGCATACCTTGTCTGCTACAATCCCCCTATGATTGCATGCACATTGGAAGGTCGGATGCCATATGGCAGGCGGCACAGGAGTGAGCCCTGTGGGCCTCCACTGGGTCCAGATATGAGTGTGACAAGGCACCTTGAGCACCAACCCTGTGTGGTGTGACCTCCAACCTGTCTGAGAAGCATCGGGTGACATATGTCCCCACATGTATGCTGGCGAGCCTTTCCATGGGTCCCATGTGTAGTGTGCTCTGAACGCTCCCACCAGGTCATGGTACTGTGTGCAAACCCACGTATCCCCATCAATGGCCTTGGTGACCACCCCAGACTGGACGGGCAAGTTCGGGAGGCAGGATGCGCCCTTGACTATCTAGTTGTGGGTATGTTCGGATATGGGCTGTACAGCGCTATCTGTAACCATGGCCACCTGTATGGACCTCCACACAGCTTTGCAGACAACACTTGTCAAGCATAGGGTGTGGCTGTTGACAGTCCATAGAGCACTACCCTGGCATAGTGGGACCACAGATGCCATATGGCATCCACTGGGGACATAGCCCATAGTAAGGCTAACATGACACAGTGGCCGCATGTGTGGGCCGAGGGCCTCAATGAGGATGGGTAGCACACAGCCAGGGACACCATCGGTGCCCATTGCTGCCGTGTCAACCGCCATAGGGATATGGGATCACCCAGGCCATATGACATGTTTGGGAGGATACACTCTGGTGGGATGGATATGTTCCCTGTTGGGGATGTAGGCATGGAACATCACCTGTGGTTTGCAGACAATGTCTGTGGGTGCAGTGACTGTTGTACCATTCTGGACCATGTCCAGGCAAGTCTGTGTGCCCCAACCATGTCCTTACCACAGTTAGGGAAGGCCCTGTGGTTGTCTCATGTGCCCTCTGCAGTACCACTCCCACAAGCGGACCTGGATGATGGTATGTGGCGGTGACGCCGGTATGAATGGGTGATGGTTTCCTGGTACTGTCATTGCTCTGCCATGTAGTAGCGCCAACTGTTGAACTACAGGTAGTCAGTGGCTACCTGTGGTGGACAAGGTCCTGATGTCATCATGTTTGCCTGTTGCAGACATGCATGTGGGTGGTCGGGAAGGCATTCGTAGGGTTGCGGTCTGGCCTGTTCAACACTGGCATGGAGGACTTGTAGGTACCACACCACATGATGTGTGTGGTTTTCTGTGGAGAGGTCATCACTGAGGTCCCCATGCTGGTGTTGGTTACAGGAGTGGATGACCAGTGGATCCACTATACGGTCTTGCATCACCATTGAGGGCTGTACATCCTGTGTGGGGCATATCCTCACCATGTGTGATGGGCAGAACTGTCAGACATCCCCTAGTATGTATGGTGCATGGCTGTTTAACAGTGGCCAGGTGTGTGAACACCTGGACTGCTGGCATGTGTGTTGTGCCATGGGTAATGTTCCCAGGCTATGTATGGGTGGTTCATGTCACCCAATACGGTGCTGTTGTGAGAGCATGCCCACTCACCAGTGTCCTCAGGACATCTGTGAAGGTATCCTGTGTTTGGGAGGGTTGTCTGTAGCATGCAACAAACTGTAGGCCAGTCCTACACATGGTTAATTGCACCTAGATATTCGCCGCAGCAACGGCCATGCCTGTGGCATGGCCGGGTTGCTGTTGTGTGGACACACAGGACGGTCCATTCCGCCACCCATGCCGCACCATGTGTATGGATGTCTGAACTGTGCCGACTCTAAGTGAGTGAGCATGCCCAGTAGGCAGCTGTGTAGATAGACACACAGCACAGTGCACCGCGCCTGCAGTTATACCGGTGCATGCCTGTATCCCCACGCAACGCCACGCCTGTGGCATGGCCAGGTTTCTGTTGTGTGGCTGACACACGACGGTCCACATTCCGCCACCCATGCCTCGCATGTGTATGCATGTCTTCTGTGCCGAGTCTATGTGTCTCAGCATCCCCAGTATGCAGTGTGTGTAGTGGTGTTATTCCGACTGCAGCACTAACGTGTGTACGGCCTTGGGATGGTAACAGCTGCGTGACTGATTGTCCAACTGATGGGCGCATTGCCTCTGCAAATGATACCACCACAAGTATGCCTCCTGACAGCGCCTGCTCAGTAAACTCGGTAGCGTTCTGTAAATGCTTCATACTGTAGTGTGTTCATGTAGATAGGCGAGGTTCGCCCCGCCCCTTCCGTGTGTGTGTGTGTGTGTCTCTGTGTGTGTGTGTGTGTCTCTGTGTGTGTGTGCGACTGATTATGCTTTTAGACGCTCCGCAACACATGCCTTGGCTATTGCCACCTATTGTCTTGCGGGTGACGTCAGCAGCCTACAAGTATGCCTCTGACAGCGCTCTGTTTAGTAAACTCGGTAGCGCGTTCTGTAAATACTTCATACTGTAGTGTGTTCATGTAGATAGTCGTAGGTTCGTCCCCCGTCCCTTCTGTGTGTCCATGTGTGTGTGTGTGTGTGTTTCCAGCTGCCTCTGCGACTGATCATGCTTTTAGACGCTCCGCAACACATGCCTTGGCTATTGCCAACTATTGTCTTGCGGGTGACGTCAGCAGCCTACAAGTATGCCTGTGACAGCGCTCTGTTTAGTAAACTCGGTAGCGTGTTCTGTAAATGCTTCATACAGTAGTGTGTTCATGTAGATAGGCGAGGTTCGCCCCGTCCCTTCCGTGTGTGTGTGTGTGTGTGTGTGTGTGTGTTTCCAGCTGCCTCTGCGACTGATTATGCTTTTAGACGCACCGCAACACATGCCTTGGCTATTGCCAACTATTGTCTTGCGGGTGACGCCAGCAGCCTACAAGTATGCCTGTGACAGCGCTCTGTTTAGTAAACTCGGTAGCGTTCTGTAAATGCTTCATACAGTAGTGTGTTCATGTAGATAGTCGAGGTTCGCCCCCGTCCCTTCCGTGTGTGTGTGTGTGTGTGTGTGTGTGTTTCCAGCTGCCTCTGCGACTGATTATGCTTTTAGACGCCCGCAACACATGCCTTGGCTATTGCCAACTATTGTCTTCGGGTGACGCCAGCAGCCTACAAGTATGCCTGTGACAGCGCTCTGTTTAGTAAACTCGGTAGCGTTCTGTAAATGCTTCATACAGTAGTGTGTTCATGTAGATAGTCGAGGTTCGCCCCCGTCCCTTCCGTGTGTGTGTGTGTGTGTGTGTTTCCAGCTGCCTCTGCGACTGATTATGCTTTTAGACGCCCGCAACACATGCCTTGGCTATTGCCAACTATTGTCTTGGGTGACGCCAGCAGCCTACAAGTATGCCTCTGACAGCGCCACTTCAGTTAACTCGGTAGCGTTGTAAATGCTTCATACTGTAGTGAGTTCATGTAGATAGGCGAGGTTCATCTCCGTCCCTTCCGTGTGTGTGTGTTTGCTCTTTGAATACAACTGAATAGCAAATTGTTACAGTGTTCACAATCAACAGTGTGATATTTAAAATCATGTTAAGACTCACATTGTTGATTGTGAACATTCAGACATAGCATTTTCCTGCACACGTGGAAACAACGAAAACGCTGCATGTTTTAATGAACTGTTTAAATGTTACAAGACTTGTGTTGTGTCGAACCACGGGACTATTCTTGCTGCAGGTTGCTGGTTTGTTTGTGTTTCATAGTACAATATCATGTAATAAGTGTGTTCATAGTATGCTTTCTGTGATGTTGACATGTGTGTGTTTCGTTAGCAGTGCCTCTGCTTTCTATGCTGTGGCTACATCTCCATTGCTCGCATAGAAAGTGACAAATGGAAGTGTAAGGGTGGACATTTAAAGCCTGGATACTTCCATGTTATGTGTAAGTCTCACGGGCCAACGGGTGATAGCGCATACATGTCTATGAAGTACCTTTGGATACCATATGCACCTGTCGTGGACGAAATGTTTATGTTGACTGTTCCATCTACCTATGTGTGACATGGTTTGTGGCCATAGGGTGCCAGCAAGTCTTCCTGTTCATTGGGTGTTTGGCATGTTGTTTTGACATCAATCCTATTAATTCACCGTAGGATCTCTTTCTTTGGTGTCAACGCCATAGTTTGACCATCCTATGTCATTCCCAGCACACGTGAGGATTGTGCCATTGGTATCTTTACACAGGTGACCCATCTGTTCCACTGTATGGAAGCGCAGTGATCCCGATAGATGTGGTGGCACATCGTGTGTTGTGTACGGTATCTGCCCAGCGGTCTGCTTTGAATGGGGAGTGTACTGTAGACCCTATCTGTATTCCTGGGTTATGCCTTGCAACAGCTGTGGATTCCCCAGGTTTGCAGCTATGGGTGCCATCTTGGCCGACGCTTGTCCATCCATGGGAACTGCCTACTGGACACTAGTATCGGGCTGTCAACATTTCACAGCTGCATTCTCCATTTCCGTGGATGATCGGTATTAGTATTGCGGAGTAACGATATGCCATGGCCACGCCCCGCACACGGGCGGACAACGAATCATCTGCCAATCCACACCGACACCCATTTTTGCATACCCACGATCCCATGTCTGCAACCCTCGACAGTACCCTTGCACACCCTTCATGTGTGCGGAAATGGGATGTGAACGACGTATGGACGCAGCAGCCTGGGGAGTCCTATTCATATGTCCAGCATTTCATGGACGGCTGTCATCACCCTTGAAGACGGCTGTGGTGCATATATCTACCTGTGCCGTAGTCACGGCTGTCACCTCTTCGGTTCACACTATGTTGCCCACACTTACTTAAGGAGTAATTTTGGGTCCTGCAATGGACACCGATGTGCATATGTAAAGTTTAGAACATGTTGAACTGTGTCCATTCGGCGAGTGGGTTTCACTGACCCCGTATGTTGCCCATTCCCGGATGTCTGTCCGCCTACCCATATTATGTACTGCTTCCTAACCCGTGTCCTTCCACAATTTACCTATGGGGTGTTACTGTAGTACTGCAGGTTGGCAACTGCTTGAGATAATCCTGACAGGTACCATTGTGAACTATGCGGCACTGTATTGTGAGTATAACACAGCGGGTACATGTAGAACCAATTTATTCATGACAGTATGTCTTATGTGGGAACGCCATATTTTAACCATAGTATGACCTTCCTAGTTGACGTTGTTGGTGTGCCATTAATATGTGTTCCACAGGTCGCCCATATGTTCCGCGAGTGGAAGCGGTGATCCCCACATACTTGATAGCACCTTCTGCTGTGTACGCTGGGATTCGCGCAGGATGGATGTCTACGGGTGTATCTACTGTTGTTTCCATCTGTATGTCCTGTGTTATGCCTTACTACGGCTGTGTGATTCCACCAGGTTTGCTATTATGGGTGCCATCTTGTCCGACGCTTGTCCATCCATGGGAAATGCCTACTGGACACTGATGTAGGGCTGAACACATTTCACAGCTGCCTTTAGCATTACCCGTGGATGCTTTGCATCCTTATGGGGACTAAGGCATGTCCTGTACCCACAGCCCTCCCACGGGCGGACAACGGATTATCTGCCAAACAACACCGACACCCATTTTGCATACCCAGGATCCCATGGCTGCAACCCTCGTACGCATGACACATCCTTCATGTGTGCGGAACTGGGATATGGACGCATGTATGGACACGGCAGTCTGGGGAGCTCTGTTCATATGTCCTGCATGTCATGGGCAGCTATCATCAACCTTAAACACGCTGGTGGTGCATATGTCTAGCTGTGCCGTAGTCACGGCCTGTACTCTGATTGGCTGATCTCATGGATAAAGGAGTAATTTTGGGTCCTACAATGGACACCGATGTGCATATGTAAAGTGTAGAACATGTTGGACTGTGTCCATCTGGCCAGTGGGTTTGACTGCGCTGTATGTTCCCCATTCGGATGTCTGCTTGACTACCCATATTCTGTAGTGCTACGTAACCCGTGTCCTTCCAGAATTTACCCATTGGGTGTTACTGTAGTCCTACAGGTTGGCAACTGCTTTAGATAATCCTCACAGGTACCATTGTGAACTATCCGCCACTGTATTGTCAGTATAACACAGCGGTACATGTAGAACCTATTTATTCATGACAGTATGTCGTTATGTGTGGAACGCCATATTTTAGCATAGTATGACCTTCCTAGTTGACGTTGTTGGTGTGCCATTAATATGTGTTCCACAGGTCGCAGGTATGTTCCGCAGAGTGGAAGCGGTGATCCCACATACTTGATAGCACCTTGCTGTGTACGCTGGGATTCGCACGGCAGGATGGATGTATACGGGTGTCTACTGTTGTTTCCATCTGTATGTCCTGTGTCATGCCCTACTACGGCTGTGTGATTCCACCAGGTTTGCTATTATGGGTGCCATCTTGTCCGTACATTTGTCCATCCTTGGGAAATGCCTACTGGACACTGATGTAGGGCTGAACACATTTCACACCTGCCTTTAGCATTACCCTATGGATGCTTTGCATCCTTACTGGGGACTAAGGCACGTCCTGTACCCACAGCCCTCCCACTGGGCGGGACAACGGATTATCTGCCAAACAACACCGAGCCCCATTTTGCATACCCAGGATACCATGGCTGCAACCCCCCACGGTACGCATGACACATCCTTCATGTGTGCGGAACTGGGATATGGACGCACATGTATGGACACGGCAGTCTGGGGACCTCTGTTCATATGTCCTGCATGTCATGGGCAGGTATCATCAACCTTAAACACGCTGGTGGTGCATATGTCTAGCTGTGCCGTAGTCACGGTTAGTACTCTGATTGGCCGATCTCGATGTATACAGGAGCTGACGTAATTTTTGGAGTCCTACAATGGACACCGATGTGCATTTGTAAAGTGTAGAACGTGTTTGACTGTCACCATCTGGCCAGTGGTATTGACTGCCGCTGTATGTTCCCCAATCGTGGATGTCTGCTTGACTACCCATATTTGTATTACATGGCCTATCTATATCCACCTGCCAGTATGCCGAAATACAGCAAACCTTCCGTCCTGCCCAACTTCATAAACGACATTATGGAACATATATCCGCAGAAACAGAGCGTGTCAAATACGATAGCTTCCACAGTGAAAGGATACTGAGCTCTCACCTACTAACATGGGGCATCGCCGAGCTGAATGCATGACATAGTTGTCCCTTATACACTTCCTTCAGAGTCGGTTTAAAACCAAATAATCAATAAACCTGCTCATAGTTAGGTGGACAGTGCTCCAAGTCTTGATTATAACGTGAGATAGACAAATCAGTGTTGCATGCATTACTTCATGGAAACAATAATACCAACAATGTGTTAATATATATACAATATTGGTAAATACAATCAGTATCCGACACATAGTTGATAATTGTTGAGAGTGCACCTTAGAATGTAGAGTGTTGATCAGGATATTTAAAATCAATGTGTATAATAGTAGCATTACGATACCAAAGCATGGAATCAATACGTACTATTAAAGCATATATTTGACAATTATGAATGTAAATGTGGAGGAGACATCCTTAACCTTCCCTGGTTCCACTGGATCACACACGCACACGCACACCGCATGTCCATTGGGTTACGCGCAGCGCACATGCATATCCGTATTCTGTTTATATATGTTTACAGTGTCTGTGTGGTTACGTGTTTTATGCTTGTGACTATTCGGTAACATATGTCTGATCCGTTGACGGACGTGCAGAAAGCACTTACAGCTTTATATATGTAACAGTCTTTGCAGCAAGGACGCTACGCACGTGCACATCTATATGTTCTATAGTCGTAATTCAAACGTGACTGCATTCACGTTTGACGGTTACTGTGACCAGTGCACGTTAGCTGTTCGTTGTCATTAATATGCATACCCATGGTACCTATGTACATTTACATATCCCCCCCCGCACACACGCACGTCACAGGCATCCATTCTCCTGCTGGGAAAGGTGCGGTACTGCATGTTGAACATTCCTAATTCCCTCATGGCCCAGGATGCATATGTCGTCACCGCAGGGCTGTTCAGATGACAGCTGCTTATATCCCATACGCATACAGGCCTTCGATTGTCAGGGTGTTGCTGTGGTGCTTTGGGTTTGGTCTTGGCCCACTACGGGACTGCCCTGACCCTTTAGGAATGTTAGATGAGTCACTTGGGCCCGTTTTGTCCGTGCCCATGTTACCATGTCATGCCCCCCCCCCAATTATTCATAAGTGCGCCATTGGCGGTGTACCCGTAGATCTTGTTATACTAATTGCACACGGTCTCGAAATAACCATTTCCATTACTAACCCTCCGTATGTATGGCCTGTGTCGCAATATTACATGGGTTTAACATTGCGTGACACTTTCACTGAGCCACAGACATGTCCGTTGCTTTGTTTGGACGGTTCCGCTGTGCTACACATTTAACATGGCGTAACAGGTTGAACAGCTCAGCCACGGGACATCGGGTTGTCCGTCGTTTATTATTGAATGTCTCTGTGGAGTTTGTTTCACAAAGCGAGACAATGTCGGCATTGTTAACGGACATCTCGCGTACGCCCGCACCGCTGGTGACGATGTCTGCCTTTGGCGGCGAACAGGCATTATGCTGTGCCATTATGTCTGGGGATATATGGTTTCCCATAGATGATGTGCCATACTAGCAATGACCCTAGCAATGCCTGGGTGTGGGTACTGCTGTATTACCCACGGGAAGAGTGGCCTTAGGTAAGTGGTGACCTAGGCAGAAGTTGCCACCGATACATCACCCGCTACCCCTCCTGGTCTACCTACACCAAATAGAGTCTGAAAGGTGCTGAGTAGAGCAACACCCTAGGCGGCTACCTTGGCCTATGCCTGGCCGGCTATGTGTGGTCCCTGGGCATCGGACTGAACCACACGCCTGCCGTGGGTATGTCCAGCATTACCCACATCCAGCTGTACCCTACAACACTACTGTGGCCCCTGAGCCAGTGGTGAACATCACTCAAACCGCTGTCACACGATATATGCCTTGTACCATCACCTAGCACCTAACATGATCATACAATCCCATACAAAACTGAAAAGACCAGCACCACAGACAAGCATGCACAATGGTGGACCCCAGACACCAACACAGAATAGCTCACAGGAGGTAGATACTACAACACAATAAAGCTAACGTTAACCTTATTCAAAGTATGTGAAGAACTACATTGTCATGAAAGAAATCAGGGAATGAAAACTCCAGAGACAACAAGGACTCAGACATTCATAAGTCCTTCTTATTATGTTGCACCTGGGAGGACACTCCCAGATATGATCAAACCGGTCTGCAATGATGTGAACACACATTGCACACACATTGCCAGACATATATGATGTCAGTGCTAACATCACACATGGAGAGTATCCTACCTGAGGTAGATCCTGGAACAACTGTAACACACAGGTGGAAATGCTGCCTCCAAGGCAGTCAACACAGCATCCATGGGACCAGATGGTGTCCCAGCTGTGTACTCCAGGAACTCTATGGGAATTAAACCCACACTTAGGACAGCTGTTTAATCTTAGCCTCACCTCAGGATACGTACTGAGTAGTAGCACAGGGCGACTGTAGTCACACTCCACATAGATGGTGCCTCCACTGACCCTGGTTATTACCATACCATTAGTTTGACAAGCCTTATCTGCAAAGCCATGGAGATGGATCATAATGGAACACATAGATAAAGACATAGGGGACTCGCATACTTTGGATACAACCCAGTTTAGCTTGGTCAAAGTCAGATCATGCCTTCTACACGTGTTTCACTCTGTAGAATCAGTCACCAAGGCCATTGATGAGGGTAAAGCAGTCCATACAGCCTACCTCAACCTGGCAAAGGCCTTCGACACAATACCCCCCTCGGGTATAATTGATAAACCCGTCATCTTGAACGTAAATCCATACATCGCCATATGGGTTGCAAACTGGCTAAGTCACAGAACACACATGGTCATAGTTGCTGGCGCCATGTCATACTCACAGCCAGTCACAGGTGGTGTCCCATGGGGCTCAGTCCTGGGTCCACTATTTCTCAGCATCTACGTTTCCAAAGTACACGCAAACACAGGGGGGTTATGGGTGACAATGTTTGCAGATGACTGCAAACCGGGTGCCATAGTCAGACACACATCTGACACAGATATCCTTCAGGAGTGCCTCACAGATGTGGATAAGTGGTGCCAGAGACATGTCCTACAGCTAAATGCCAGGAAATGCATAGTCATACCTTCGGAAGAACAAGGTTACCCCGAGCTACCATATAGGTGGCAATCCACTGAGCACAGAGGGGTTACCAGTGATCTGGGGACATGTTGTTGTTAACCGCTCGTAGACACACATGTTGCTAACATAGTTAGGTAGACCTTCCACATTGCCCACATCATCATGAAGGGATTCACATCTAGATCAGAGGTGGGCATTGTCCCCTTGTATTCATCAGTCAATACACCTATGCTTGGGTACAATGCCCGCTCAGAATGTAACTGACCCAACACCTGCAGCAGCTGGAAAGGCACCAACAGTTCATCGACAAACAGATGCAGGGTCTCAGGTATATGTGTTATACTGACCAACTGACAGTATTCCAGCTGTATACAGTTGCATACCACTTGCCCAGAGGTGACCCGTGCCTGGCATACAAGGCTATGTCGAACCCAGATCTGATGACTATGCTTCACAAAGAAGTTAGATCCCTCAGAACCACAAGGGCAGCTGACGTACACCTTGACACTGTCATTAATCGAACGTGTTGTTGGGACAGATTCATCACCCAGACACTCACTATGCTGTGGAACAACATCCCAGTACATGTGAGGGCAAGCACCTCGCTGGCCTTGTGTTAGTATTTACACATGGATGTCTGAATTGATTTATTTAAGTAACCTTCTAAATGAATATTTACATTAGCACATTGTGAATCTTTACATTTCGTTGGTCTATTTTACATTAGTCATAATCATACGGTTTATGTATATATTATGGTTCATTTATATTACTAGGTGTCTGCAGTTCTGTTAATATATTGGCACAATCCGTAGGACATATATATGTATCTTACACAGTCAGACATTTGGAAAACATTATGTTGGTTCATGTTTCATATATACATATATTTATATTTTCATGAAGACTGTACCTTCAAGCAATGTCTGATGTCCTCACTGTGTGGATCTGTAACCAAGTGATTTGTTTGCTTGTTTGCCTTTAAGGCATGTAATTAGTACCTAGCACATCTAATTTACTGACCAATTAAGGCTTGTAAATGTAGTAGGTTGGACTGCATTGTATGTATTCTGAATAAGTCTGCTTATGAAGCAGACGGGAGCTCAATAGACTATGGTGACTGCCTTTAATTCTGGTGTGCTCTGGTTGGTCACTGACGGTCTACAGTACCGCCTTTGCTTTGGACTTCATCGGCTGGTTGTCTGTGTTTGTTGTATGTGGAATGTCAACTGTAGTCCCTATGTGTATTACTTGTGTAATGCCTTACTACGGCAGTGTAATTCCACCGGGTTTGCAGTTATGGGTGCCATCTTAGTCATACGCTTGTCCATCCATGTGAATTGCCTACTGGACACTGGTATAGGGCTGTACACATTCCACACCTACATTTAGCATTCTCCGGTGTATGGTTTGCATTATTAGCGGAGAGTAAGGCAGGTGCTACGCACACATCCCTCCCACGGGGCGGGAGAAAGGATTGCCTGTGAAACAACACCGAGCACAGAGTCTACATACCCAGAATCCCTTGACTGCAACAATTGACAGTACCCATTACACATCCGTCATGTGTGCGGGACTGTGATGTGGACGCAGTTCTATGGACCCAGTACCCTGGGTATTTCTGTGCATCTGTGCTGCATTACATGGACAGCTATCAGCAACATTAAACACGCTTGCGTGCATATGTGTACCTGTGACGCGACAATGAGTTCACATGAGTAATGCAGGAAGCTAGCAGGCATTCTCTGAACAAATTTTTGGGTCCTACAATGGACACCACTGTGCATATGTAAAGTTAGATGTTGCTGGACTGTGTCCACCTGAGCAGTGCTTTCACTGCTGGTGTATGTTCAATCGCGGATGTCTGTTTGACTACCCATTCCACATGGTGCTACATAACCAGGTGATTTAGTACTGTGGACAAATGACATACATCCAAAGATGCTGGTTAGCAACTGCTTCATATAAACCGCAGACATCCCAATGGGACATATCCGTCACTGTATTTCCAATATAACACCACCAGAACATGTTGATTACCTATGCATTCATTTAACCATGTTGTCTTCATAGGTGGGAATGCCATAGTTTACATATCCTACTTGACGTTGTGTGTGTGCCATTAGTATGTGTTCCACAGGTCGCACATCTGTTCCGCTGTACGGTAGCGGGTGCTCCTCAGTCTGTTGCTGGCAGATTGAGTGCTGTGTACGCCGGTGTTGGCACGACGGTCCTGCTTTGTATGTGGAATGTCAACTGTAGTCCCTATGTGTATTTCCTGTGTTATGCCTTCCGCTGCTATGTCATTTACCCGGGTTTGCAGTTGTGGGCTGGCCATACGGGTGTCCATCCATGACAATTGCCTACTGGACACTAGTATAGGGCTGTACACATTCCACACCTACATTTAGCATTCTCCGGAGTATGGTTTGCATTATTAGCGGAGAGTAAGGCAGGTGCTACACACACATCCCTCCCACGGGGCTGGAGAAAGGATTGCCTGCGAAACAACACCGAGCACAGAGTCTACATACCCAGAATCCCTTGACTGCAACAATTGACAGTACCCATTACACATCCGTCATGTGTGCGTGACTGTGATGTGGACGCAGTTCTATGGACCCGGTACCCTGGGTATTTCTGTGCATCTGTGCTGCATTACATGGACAGCTATCAGCAACATTAAACACGCTTGCGGTGCATATGTGTACCTGTGACGACAATGATTTCAGGTACGCATTGAAATAAGACATAATTTGATTCTTTCCACAATTTGTGGGTCCTACAATGGACACCACTGTGCATATGTAAAGTGTAGAGCTTGTCGGACTGTGTCCTTGTGAGCAGTGGGTTTCACTGATGCTGTGTGTTCAGCAATCGTGTATGTGTGCTTGACTACCCATACTGTGTTGTGCTACAGGAACCATGTCTTCCGACACCAGAAACCAATGCTATACATCCAATGTTGCAGGTTAACAACCACTTTCATACCATACCCAGAGGTCACGATTGGGAGGTATTGCCACTTTATTATCGGAACAACACCCCAGACTGTGTACATCATGGGAACTTTAGGCCAGTCTTACCGCCATTTCCAATTGTAATTGGCAGACACATGTCAATACATGTATGATAACACATATTGTCATGCAGAAGTTGATCTATGTTATTTGGACATTGGCTTCTGCTTTTGGCATCCGTTGCTGTGAGTGTTGCCAGTTACCATACACATTGCTTGCTCAGAGGCAGACTACACAATACTGCGCAGTACTGTGGTCTCCTTTAAGGACCCTGAGCCAGTGGTCGATGGTACGGCAGCCACTGCATCAATCACATTTGCCATCTACCAGTACCTACAGGACTGCATGAGCCAGTCATTCACTTACCCAACTGTGGTTCACTGTACCAATGCCAAGCATCCAGTGTGGTGTACCCCAGCCATACACAAAATGTACAACACGAGGAGGTGGCTACTACAAGGTGGAGCAGACACCTTGTGAGGTGTGACACCCTTGGTCATCATATGTGTAGACTTACACACTGTCATGAAATAGTCCAGGGCACATTCCACAGATATACCTACATGGACCTGGCTAACAATCATACCACCTTCAGTTGCTATGCTGGACACCTGGGAGCTCAGTCCCACATATGCTCTGACTGGGTTCACATAGAGGTGGGGTTTACTCAACATACACACATTGCCAACATACAGGCTGACAAGTCCAGTGAGGACATCTCCACACCCTCCCCAGACATGACGAGATGTGTGTACCACAGGTTTGTGGTCACCAAATGTTCTGTGACACACAGGTGGGACATGCTCTCTCCAGGGTAGTGGACATAGCATCGATGAGACCAGCTGGTGACCCCACTGTGTACTCCACTATCTCGGTTATGAATTGGACCCACAGTTAGGACAGCTATTTCTTTGTAGCCTCACCTCAGGTAGGGTACCCAGGTTGTGTCACATGGCAACTGTAGTCCCACGTCAGAAGGCCAATACCTCCACTGAGGCTGGTTATTACTGTCCCATTACCCTGAGGAGACCTATCTGCAAAGACATGGGGAGGGATCATACTGTGGCTCGTACATGACTGCATAGGGGACATACTTACTTTGCCTCACACACGGTTTGTCTTGTTCAGGGCGGTTCATGCCTTTAAAGCATGGTTGACATTTTCAGGACAGTCGCCGAGGCCACTGATGGGGGTGTTGCAGTCCATACAGCCTACCTCGACCTGGCAAAGCCCTTCATCACATTACCCCCCTCAGGTATCGTTGATAAACCCATTGGCTGGGATGTGAACACGCACATCACAGAATGTGTTGTAAACTGTCTATGTGACACAACCCACACGGTCATAGTTGCTGGCAGCATATCAGACCTACTGCCTGTCAGAAGTGGTGTCCCATGGGGCCCTTCCATGTGTGCACTCCTGTCATACACCTACATCTTCACGGTACAGGCACACACAGGGGTGCTATGGGCAACAGTGTTTGTAGATGACTGCAAAACAGGTGCCATAGTGGGACAGACATCTGACACAGATATCCTTCGAAGGGGCCTCCCAGGTATGCATATCTGCTGTCAGGGACATGTCCCACAGCTAAATGCAACGTCATGCAACATCATACCTGTGGAGAAGTACTAGGTCACCCCTGTCCAGCATATAGGTGGCTGTCCACTCAGCACAGGGGTGATTACCAGGAATCAGGGGACAGTGTTGGATGGTCACCATTCATTCCACACACACGCTATCGTGGTTGTGTGGGTCTTCTACATTGCCCACCTGTTGGTGCAGGGATTCACATCTACATCAGGCTAGGTCATTGTTCCCTTGTACCCATTACGTGTTACACCTATGATCTACTACATTGCCCCATTCAGACTGTATCTGACCATACACCTACAGCAGCTGGGAAGCCCACATAGGTTGATCGTTGTACAGATGCAGGATGACACCATTTTGTGTAATGCTGCCCCACATGTAGGACCCCTGCCACATCACGTCACATACCTGCTGTTTGGTGTTGACCTGTGCCTGACATACAAGGCCATGTCAACCCATATGTCATGTGTATGCTTCACCTACTGTATCCGCATCCCTCAGAATCACTAGGGCAGGTGACATTTACCTTGTCACGGTCATTCATGGGATGTGTTTGGGTGACACATATATCACCCAGACAATCATTATGCTGTGGATCTACATCACAGTACATGTGAGACAGACATCCTTCCTAGCCTTGTTCGCAGCTATGTTGTCCATTGGATGGAGAATTGCAGGTATAGGCCAGGGATTACATCATTATCACTGCTTGACGGAGATACAGCAATATCATGGGTATTTCATCTGAAGCACAGAAGGTTGGCAAAGTCATCCTAACTATGGTGTAGTATTATGGCTGGGCCTGGGACGATGGCCTACCCTGTACCTATGGATGTGTGAACCTATATTCATAGTTTGTCACATGTACAATTGTCTATCCACTATAGTCTTTCGCCACTGTATATTTCTGTGGCACATGATTGTCCTCTGTATTACATGCAGGTATGCTGTGTACATTGCACATACGTCACAGTTGATGACAGTGTATCTGTGTCCCTAACACTGTGATACTGAGGACTACCACACATCCTTCACAGCATTACATGCATATGTCCATTCTATTCTTCTTTGGCCTATGGGGGGGTGTTAAGGCAAACATTACTCAAGTCCCTGTTTGTGCATGCTTCATGTTGGTGTTTGACCAGGCTCCGTTGCAGTCATGTGTTGGACAGTAGTGTGTCTGTGTGTTTGCCATGTGTTTTATTGCCAGTACATCTGTGGGAGGTGTAGTTGGCACATGTTCCTCTTTGCAGGGACACCCATCCTGGTGTTTGTGTCATGCATCTGCACTTGGCACGTGCCATATGTCCTGTACTATTCCCACAGTCGTAGAAACATACATGCACTACTACTGCGTGTTACTGGCTGTGTGTATGTGGTAATATGACATTGTGATGTTTATTCAATTTGGTCTCAATGCTAGAAATGTAAATCAATTAAGTCTTTTAAATCAAACTGTAACACCTATTCAGTATTTTCAACATGACACCAATACAGGAAGCTGATTATTAACATTTTATTACTGTGCAGCAGGAGTAAAGGAGTATGCAGTCAAAGTTTAGATATTTTGTTCAACTCTATACATGTTACATCTGCAGGAGCAGCCCCAGACTATCATCTTTTTGCACACATTAAATGATAAAGGCTTCAGTCACGAGGCATTTATATTGCTAGGAAAGAGTACAGTAACATTGTATTCCTACAACAGTGCTCAGGTAATGCTTATTTACATGTTTTCCCATGAGGATAGCCCAACCTTATGGGACACATATATTCAGCCAGACTGTACTTTGGTAAGTCTTCTGCTCTGGACACCTAGTTCCACATCACTTTCACTCATATTCAGTCCTCACCCGTGTCTCTACTAGGTTCCTGTGTCTCTTCTTGCTGAGCAGCTGTACTCTGTGTTACCAGCTCATGCTTCCATCCTCCCCAGTAGACGCGATGACAGATATACCTGTACATGTTACATGTATTATTCTGTAAACCTGAGCAGATGACTAATGCTGCGACTGGACGATACACCTGCTGCACTGGTTACTGGTAGGGTTAGGGTTCAATGACACTGCAGCTACAGTACAAGCGATTACATGCATGAGAAGCTGTACTAAGCATATTGTCAGGTAGAAGTTAATATGCATTTATACACTTATTAGCTTCCAAAGTTAGCAATGTCATATTAAGTGTTTAAAATATGTATTTAAGCTAACATTCTCCCTCCTTGATTGCTTCTACTCTATCCAGAGTTACATATACACATTATTTCATTCCCCTGGCTCTTTCCCCTTGGAGTTCCGCTTAACTCAGGGCAGGTAATTTGATGTACATTGCAAGTAGGATTGCATTTTCTATTGACAAATCACCACTACAGGGACCTTGGATACATAGTCTCGGTACAGGTATGTTGCCAGAGTCCCTGACTTAATACTTACTATGCACAGTATCCCGCAGACTAGACACATGCTCCTGGGTTATGAGCAGGAACAACACAAATGGCAATCACAGATATTCAGTATGACTGACCCCATCCACCAACAATGGTTTGTGGAAATGGTCTCAAGCAGTGGGTTTGGGGCCTGGTTCCGCACGGCATTTATTTTCACCTGCCAGTATTACACTGTAGGTGGGCTGTTGCTTTTGGTCTCTTCATGTGGTAGTTGGAATACAGCGATCTTCCTTCCTAGTAAGTTTTTCATCGCACTAATTCTCAGCGCCACGGCAGTCGCATTAATACATTTTGTGACACAACAGTTCTCATTGCAAGATCCAGTTCACTCAGTCACATGTTCAGGAGCTGGAAGTCACATTCATCCTTCCTCCGGCAGTTTTGATAACTTCCTCTGTTCAACCTGATTGATTTCTCACTACTCCAGAAGCTTAAAATGTTCCAGCCCAGGTTGTGACGCTGTCACTGAAGTCCATATGAATCGGGTATCTCCTTTATCTGGCCTCGCAGAGGACGGACATGTCAGAACAGCTTCCATTTCACCCACTGGATTAGTAGGTTTCCGACTGTGTTCCCAGTTCTTCGAAAGCTATATGTGTTATAGTTCAAGCTTTCAAGCACCCACAGGCAATTGTACAATATTAGTCATGTGACTGGAGCCAGATAACCCAAAAAACAAACTGCTTGACCAATTCCCAGGTAACCATTGCTATGCCGTATTTCCTACAAACAAATATGTTAAATCTATATATTCTACTTTATTACTGATGCGGGTTAATTCTGCATGTAAATAAATTCTCTGTCTCTAACAGAGGACTGTTTATAATAATTCAGGATGCGTTTCTGCACATCCTTCAAATATTGTTCTCCTCATGGATGTTTCAATACAAATTAGGAATGGTAAGCTACAAGTAGTACTGGTGGATCTTTGGCTGTTATATGACATTCGTAAGACACAGTTACAAGTTACAACATACTCACACCAACTGAAACTGTACCATGTTTATGATAACATACACCTTCCTCTTTTTGTGTAACAGGTAAGTATATTTCGCCACGCTTGTCCTGTGATCTCACAGAACCTGTATCAAAGTGTAGATATTCGGCAAGTCTCAATCTATCCCTCAAGGGGACTCACATGCATCGGAAGTCCTCCATATGATGTAGGTATGGGCAGTACAAACACAGTGCAATTCTAAAGTGTTCCTAGTCTCTATATGTGCCACACGATCATGCCTATAGGTATCTGCTGAAGTGTGGAAGACACTCTGTGAAGCCAGTTCATCACGTGATCAGTATTTGTATCCGTAGTAGTTATATGCAGGTGAGGTCCCAGAAATTGTAACGTGAAACACAAACATGGTTAATAGGGTGTATAACTCATTAGGACAGCAAACATAAATGTCTTTGGGTTGCTTTGGTATTGTTATACAGTCTTCGCCGGGTGATTCGGCTCTTTGGTATATCAGCTACAAGATGTCAATCAGACTTGATATCCTTTTTACTCAGTTTGAGAAATGTGAGGTGAATGAACTCCAGGACGACCTCTCTGCAAACTTCTTTATCGGCGGTAGGCGCTGCTAACAGTACCCGCATACAGACATCTCGTGACTGTCCACTTGGCAATAATGTTCTTGGATAACAGTGACATACACACAGGATACTGGTGTCAGCTATAAGCTTCCGCTCTTCGCTTTGCTCTTTATCTGTACAGACTTTAACTGAGGAACAGTGTTACTAGTTAACAATCCTCTCATGTCACCTACTACTGAGTCATTACCGACTCCGCTCTGCAGGCATGACAGCTTACCACTCTGGCACAAGATATGACATTCCACATACTACTTCCAAGTGGGTGCAGCACTTTACATTTGGAACTGTTGTCATGCCTCAGCAATGCTAGAGGTAGACAGTTCATGTAACTCAGTCTGGATGTCACCCTTAAACTCCTCCTACTTATTTCCCTCGGGATCCCATTCGGCAACGCGCGGCAGCAGTCGTTGAGGTGGAGTTGTACATGCAATTGACATTCATGGTAATACGAAGTAATCCCCAGCAAGCGTGATTGTCTGGTTAACTACATGTGTTCTATTGTCACTGTAGCTTCTTTTACAGCATGCCAGATCTAGGGATACTTAATTTTACTGGCACCTTTGCCACTGCACTGCTGCATCCGGATTACTGGTTGGGAATGCTTCACCCATTTTGATTATATAGGATGTGCTTATGCATCGCTAAACGAGTATGCATTGTTCCCTTCACATTTATGCAGATGTATGAATTCCCATACAAATAGTACGGAACGGTTAGGGTGAAGATTGTAGGTAAACTCACTCCCTCTCGGTTTAAATACTCCCTGTGCATGATATCTACGGCAAAGCGTGACACGCTGCCTCATGAAGGGTTTGTATGTGGTTAAAGTGATTCTCGTGATGTTAGGGTATTCTGTTAACCAAATGTACCATCCCCTGTTGTAAAGTATTTGTCTCTACCTTGGCTGGCTCCACAAAGCCGCTGTATCTGGGGTATATATTAGACGTTAATATTGGCCTTTATCACTGTGGTTATGTGCAGTCCGTGTTCAAGGAGTTGTCTTCGTCATAATTACATCGGGCTAAAACCTTCTGCTTTTCGTGGTTGCTTGTTTTGCATTTATTTTGTACAGTTTCTACAACTAAACACTCAGAGGTTTGTCATTCGCCATTCACACAGACTACTTTCCAACTGTGACGCTAAACGCTTGTTTCCTTTGCAGGTGCATGAGCTCATGCCTCAACTTTCCTCTACTGTTATCCTGTTGCATTCTATGCCCCTGCACATTTACAATTACCTACTTCAGTAAGGTAACTGCATGTAGTCTAATGCATTCAAGGTTACATTATCGCTGCGATGATTAATCGGATTTTACCGTTAGGATTGTTATCATTCCCCTATTCTTCCATAATTGCCTGCTCATAAACATGCACTGCAATAAGACAACAAGAATGACTATCCGGGACATATGTCCACATCATTTTTCCGCTACAGTACAAGCCGATGTTAAAGCTTATCTATTCTGCCAAGCTGAGCATAACCGCGTTATCTTCTGCAGGGTTTGGCCGTCTACAATGTCATTATCAGCCACTACTGCATAAACTACTTCATTAGTTCCTCGTAGGACTTCCTGCCCACATGATCCGTTACTACATTAACTGTCACCTCTGCATCATCTAAGGGTATATCAGTGTTATCATGTCTGTTATTAGTAGTTATTTAATCCATGGCTTCATTATAGGCAACTGTGTGGTGTGCCATACACAGGTTGCTTCAGGGCGTGAAAGCGTTGATAGGTTTCCATGTTGTACAACGCTCAATCACCATGTGAGGTTGACTCCAGTGGTATGGTCAGACATTACGCGACAAATGTCTAGCCGCGTCCACTCAGGAATTCTATCTTCTGTAGCAGATTGATGTCGCGTAAACTGTATTATACATTCTCACAGTGAGAGGGGTGGTCTGAAGTAACAATGCGATACGTCCGCCCGTAGTTGCTGCGGTAAGCATAACAACCGCTTGGCGTATACAATGTGGCAGTGACCGTATGCCACAGTGTCCAAACTGCAATGAGTAGTCATCTATTTGGCGTTGTTTACTTCACTGCTGTTGCATCAAAGGACTGATTCGCCATATATCTCCGCTTTACACCGTCTGACAATTCATGACTGTTATGATTATTCGCCCAGGATTACTTACTACGGCTGTTGAGGGCTATCAATCGTTCTAAGTCTGCATAACGCTTGTTTTCTGCTGCATTACTAATCCGATTATTGTACTGTATGTGTTGTTGCTGCCATAAGGTGTATTAAAGAGTTAAAGTATAAGCAAACAATACAGCTGGATTCCCACAGCACTTTCGTTTGGTATCCAGATTTAACATGTGTTAGTCGGCCCAGACACTCTACTATCGATTTCAACCTCTCTTGTTAGTTGGCTTGGGTGCCTTTATTATATTGCTACCTTCCTATCGGGCCATGTGATGTTCTACCCTACTTGGATACCAGATATATGCCAGGTAATTGACCTGTTATTCTCTGTAGTTTGCAATTTTATGCTTGCTTACTTTATGTCCCTGTTCTGCTGATTATCTCAATAATGCTATTGTATCTTCCATATACATTGCTGCTGGGTAGGGCCGCAAGCAGAATATCATCCAATTAAAGTGGAGCTTGACTGGCCCCGGGTGGAGTTGACACCCGAATGTAGCTTCGCCATCCCCTGTGAAAGGAATATCGCTTGTACTTTCACAGTAGCCCCGCTGATAGCCGGGTATGGCTTTGTATCTGTCACCCTGACTGTACAAGCAAAGCATCACCGGATCTAGTGTGGATGTATAGGTATTGCAAAGTAAAGCATAGCTTATATGTACCACTGTAATTGAATACTTCTGTGGCATGTTCATAGCATTGAGGAATATAGTGTTATTGGGTCTGGCAAACAACGCTATAATTCCTAAGTATTCAACTACATGATTTTGATACGCTTATACATACTGTTGCCACATCGTACCATTTCCCTTTTGAGCCTTCGGTCAGAGATACAGGGGTATTGTTGTGCAGTGAATAGCGGCCATTTGTGGATGTGGGAATTCCTCTCTGACTTTTGCAGATATCTTCGTTGCATCCCTGCCAGTCTTATAATGCTCACGGGGTTGGGTCCTGGCCTTCCTGTCCTGGGGTGCATGATGGTGGTTCGGGTTGCTTCCAATTAATTGACAGATATCCTCACTCTGTTTTAGTACTTTTGTGTTCTTACTACAGGTGTCCCAGGTATGTTACGTGGTTCGGGATGTAATGGTTTCACATGGCTTCTATTACATTTGTTCGTTCAATTGCTACCTCTGTTGCCACAGGATAACGCAGGTGGGGACTAGCCTGCCCTCCCAGCTTAATATCCTGCATGTGGTATCTGGAGGTGGTAGGGTGTTAATGGGGGCGGTCGGTACTACTGTATTATGATCTTCTCTGTGCACGCATGATGCTTAGCCATTTGTAGTGTTCTGGCCCCTGCACACTACCTCAAAGTCCAATCGATGTGCACACCTGATACCCAATTGTTTCTGTTTTGTCACCCTGCACACTTAGGGCTGCCACCTTGGCAATGCACAATGTGACATTAGTGTCTTGGAATTATAATTTGCCTAAAAATGCATACCCACGGCCAGTACATAGGACAGGTATTCACGCTTTGCCAGGAGAGCTGCACTCAATTGTTGTAGCATTTCAGTTGCTTATTCTGTTTATTATTATATTTTGCTGTTCCACATACAAATTTACTGTTTTATGCCACCATTGTGATATATATCTGGGAAATGTTTGTCCTGAGATATCAGGACATTTTGACATTTGTTCGGCTTGTTTACAGGACACGGCTGGCCAGAGAGGGACTATCCCTCTCAGGGTGGAACAGGTAAGCCACCTTGAACATGCATCAAATTTTCAGGATTACAATGTTTCAGTAACGGCATTTCATAATATCACCAGCTTATTTACCCCATTTTGCTTAACCTACATTATGTGCTCTATGACAGTATTATTCTTTCCACGCCACCAATAAACGGATCACATGATCTGTTGCTTCACACTCCATATCCCTCTACACGACTCAAGCACGCACTTTCTGTCATAAATTAATGGTGTTCTCTCCCCTGTATCCACTGTAGTGTTCATAATCACTATTTACTCTGCTGTGTGTTCCCCTGACTCCATGTTCAGATTTAATAGTATGTGGTAGGGTCTCTCGAATCTCGGCCATCACTACTGTTAACAGAAACACAATGTAGTCTGTCCCTGATCTACACAGACAATAAAAGGCAGACACTCCTTACCTGGGCCTCCTTGTTTAAGGCTGCACTTTCTTCTTGGGATCCAGTTTCCCGCTTTTCAGCCACAGATCAGACAGTAAACAGCCTCTTTACACACAAATAATTCAGTCGAGGTCTTTTTTCATTCAAGAAGAACCATTTATGCATATTTCTCTCCAGCAGACATGTCTAAACTTTCAGCAATTTCAATCTGTAGCTACCAAGGAATTCTGATTAAGGATCACAATGTGAAATAAGTTGTTATTGTAACCAGACTAGGTTATCAGTAGGCTTTCATGGACACAGCCGACAACACAGGAGGCCTGGTTCGAACGCTTTAGTAGTGTACACAGGCAGGCTAAATAATATACAGTCCAAGCATGAGAGGTTTTGTCTGAATTCCTTTACAGTAGCAGTTTCTTTTATAGTGCTTTACAATCAGCTTTGCCCACCTTTTACTGATGTGTATATTTGTCACAGGGCATTTCCCATCACCATGGTCCGCAATAGTCTATACACAATGCAAGTGCTGGGGTCGCGGCTTTAAAATGTTTTCCATGGGAATAATCATTGTGCCTTGCAAGGCACCTTGTACATTACAGTATCCTTTTGTGATTGTAGCTGTTCTAAGGACCCTAGACTGTTATGATACAAGTGGACAGTTAATTTTAATGCTGCTTTTGTCTCTGGTATGAGTTGTACTGCTATCTTCGAGTAGAGCTCACAAGGCCATCCTCCCTCTGGGAAGGAGTGCTGTTATGCACGGCCATTACATTTATTGTTCTGTAAACTCCAGCAAAATACCACGATGACAGACATGAGCCTGCTGTACCGCTTACTGCCAGGTTCAGAATTCCATCACAGTACAGCTTAGCTTCACCAATTACATGCAGGCTTAGTTTCACTGCCATATTGGTGTACAATCCAATGCATTGAGGCATTTCGAGGTAACCTTGAAACTTCATATGTATTTTATATTTTACTTAACAACATCCATCCGCCATATGCATGTTGTTCATTCTACCTTTGACTGTATTTGTCCGCCCATTAATGCTAATTTCCACATGTGATGTCCCAGCTTCCCCTTCTCTTTGCCTGTAGCACCCTGTTAGACGTCCTGTTTGGTAGGCACCTGTTCCGTATATGTGATCGGGACTTCTACTGTATAGATAATCATCGGGACAGCGTGGTCCAACCACTTTGTCCACATGTGTACAAAGCTATGTGCACTATGTCGTGATGCAAACCTAGATACTGGATCGGGTACATACTACATGCGGGCGTAGCACATCTGCTGACACATTCACATGCAGCCATTTACATCTGTAATTCCAAGTGTGGGTTGGTGACATGTGGGCAATGATTTGTTCAAGTGGCATCAAGGTTTCCAACACAAACATCTTACCACAGTTCAGGTGCATGCACATTGTGTGTGCTTGTATAGCTGAACACGGATGCTAGCAGGTTTGGGCAGCAGAGGTACACAAGTGGGACTGACATGTACAATGAGGCTATTGTGTAGTACATTAACTGGAATGCATGGGTTCTGCTTCTGATATTGGCACTTCATCATACTCATCCAGTGTATGCAACAGAGACGTTGCTGGGTGTGGGATATGTTGCTATGCACATGTTTGCCTGTGTTTGAGGTATCTTGCTTCCCTTACTGTTGTTATGTGAACACAGCTACCCTCGGGGCTATGTGTACCTCACTACTGCTTGTGACCATTATGGTTGGCACTCTTTTCCAGTGCCCATATAGTGGGCACATGTTATGTGGAAACTTAGGGATTTGCAGGACTACATTATTACCCACCGCCATTAGGTGCGGGTTGACAGATCTTCACTCTGTTTTTCTGCCATACTATAAGCTTATTCTGTAAGCATTTGGGCCTTATTTATTTTCTCTATGCCATGTCTGTGTTTCATATCGTAATGTATATGTTTTATGCTACTATTACATGTATATTAAGTGGAATTTATGGCAGGATCGGAGGTCATTTTCCATTTTTTACGCATTGCCATGCAGGGACACCCATCAGTTCAATCAGGGACTGGGTCTCATGGCACATTGGGACAGCAGGTAACCCTGGTGACCATGCCCATGTCGCTACTGGGGTTTCCAGCACTCTTTCCAGTTTCCTCGATCTGGGATATTTCCCACTCACATCTGACTTTACAGGCCGACACATACAAACTCACTATATAGGCATAGAACTCTACTTGTTTGCCTAAATAATATGCTTTTCATTGTTGTGGCAATTCTGTTTGCTTATTCTGTTTCTTGTGTCATTTAGGTATTTCTCTAGTTAAGCAGAAATAACCAATTCCATGCTACCATTACGTTACATTAGCGGGATATCATTGTGTCCTGCAATCAGAGTAACATCAGCCATTTCTAATATCGCTTTTTTCGGGACACAACTGGCCATGGAGAGACTGCCCCAACCAAAGTGGGACAGGTGGTGACCTTTAGTCGCTGCTCCTACAAGTGTCGGTATGGGCGCTACTGGACATGTAAGCTTGTACACCTTCTTGAGTGTAAACACTGACGGGTGCATTACTGCGTGGATCTAATGCGTCTTATGCTGCATCCTTTGCTCCTTGGACGGGTACACTTATGCCTTCGTGGCTTCTATTTGCTTCCTCCGCTAAGCACTTGGGCATCGGGACTATGTTGCATACTGTACGCATGCAAGGCTTCATCTCTGCACAGGACCTGGCTGCTGCACATTAATATTGTGGGCGGACTGTGGCTGTCAGCACATTAGGTTGCTTCCTCACCTCATGCCGGGCTTAGACACGCCTCTCCAGACGCGATCCTACCTGGCTCTCGCCATCGCATGACACTCCCACGCAGACGTGTCTGTGATTCCGTGCACACTCATTATTATGTATATGGCGGCTATCAAGCTGGGTACTGCTATTCCATGCACCGGCCGGGCAAGAGGCCTTTAGCCGCCTTAAGTACCGAAGCTTCATGGAATCCCGGGGTCTGTCTATCTATCTTTATATTTATAAACATATAGATATATTTATACACACACAATGAATATATATATATATATATATATATATATATATATATATATATATATATATATATAGATATATGTGTGTACACACACACACACACACACACACACACACACACACACACACATACACACACTTGCATATATATGCATACACACACACACACACACACACACACACACACACACACACACACATGCACACACACACACACACACTTCTCTCTCTACAGAATTATACATAATGTGATATGTACACACACACACACACACACACACACACACACACACACACACACACACACACTTGCATATATATGCATACACACACACACACACACACACACACACACACACGCACACACACACACTCTCTCTCTCTACAGAATTATACATAATGTGATATATATACACACACACACACACACACACACACACACACACACACACACACACACACACACACACACACACACACACATATATACACACACACACATACACACACACATACTCTCTTACAAAATTATACATATGTACATACACACATACACACACACACACACACACACACACACACACACACACACACGCGCACACACACACGCACGCATACACACACAGACACAAACACATACACTTGCATACACACATGTGCAAACACACACACACACACACACACACACACACACACACACACACACACACACACACACATGCACTCCACACAGGCACATACACATACTCTCTGTCTCTACAGAACTACACACACACACACACACACACACAGACAGACACACACACACACACACACACACACACACACACACACACACACACACACACACACACAATAATACACACACACACACACACACAGAAGCATCTACAGACAAGCTCCTATGTCAAAGAGCCACTCACTCTGGGAAAGGTAATCTTGTAGGAGGTGCTAAGAAGACATTTGACTGTCTTCCATTAAGGATTGATATCAGAGTACAGGCAAAGAGAAAGGATAGAATCTTATAAAAGACCTGCTCTGGTTTTAATTCTTGTTGAATCTAGACTAGAAGTTGCTACAAAAAGGGATAAATAGCAGGACATATAAAATATTGCATGATAGGCCATAGGAACTAGATGAGGTTAGAAAATATTGGGAAGAGATATTGGATAAGCACTAAAAAGGAAACAATATATATGCAAGACTGTCAACAGCAACAGTTGGGATTTAGGATTTTACTTTGAAATGTTTGCATAATTATATACCCCAAGTAGACTCCAAAAAATGTTTCCCCAGGTAGATAGCAATATTGATGTGTGGGATATGAAGGAGAGGTAACTGTGAACATATGTTTTGGGAGTATAATGAGCTGGCCGGGCTTTAAAATTTCCCTACAGAAACCTTGTCAGGAAATATTGGGTCAGCAAATGGCATAACTAAGGAAATTATTTCTTTCAGTTGGGATAGAGGATCTCAATTGCATAGCATAGTGAGACCTTATTGTATTTGTATGGTTGCTGCCAAAAAAGCAGTTAAAAGAAATGGAAATTAAAGTTTGATCCAACTGTATTTGAAGTATTAAATATTGTAGCTGAGATAAAAGAACTGGAAGAGGGATCTTTAGAAAAGAGTAAGAACAAATTACATAGATAAAGACATAATAGGGGACCCGCATGCTTTGGATACAACCCAGTTTAGCTTGGTCAGAGTCAGATCATGCCCTTTACACGTGTTTCACTTTGTAGACTCAGTCACCAAGGCCATTGCTGAGGGTAAAGCAGTCCATACAGCCTACCTCAACCCGGCAGAGGCCTTCGACACAATACCCCCCTCGGGTATAATTGATAAACCCGTCATCTTGAATGTAAATCCATACATCGCCATATGGGTTGCACAGCGTGTAAGTCACAGAACACACATGGCCATAGTTGCTGGTGCCATGTCATACTCACAGCCAGTCACAGGTGGTGTCCCATGGGGCTCAGTCCTGGGTCCACTATTTCCAGCATCTACGTTTCCAATGTACACGCATACACAGGGGGGTTATGGGTGACAATGTTTGCAGATGACTGCAAACCGGGTGCCAAGTCAGACACACATCTGACACAGATATCCTTCAGGAGTGCCTCACAGATGTGGATAAGTGGTACCAGAGACATGTCCTACAGCTAAATGCCAGGAAATGCATAGGCATACCTTCGGGAAGAACAAGGTTACCCCGAGCTACCATATAGGTGGCAATCCACTGAGCACAGAGGGGGTTACCAGTGATTTGGGGACATGTGTTGTTGTTCACCGTTCGGTAGACACACATGTTGCTAACATAGTTAGGTAGACCTTCCACATTGCCCACATCATCATGAAGAGATTCACATCTAGATCAGGGGAGGTCATTGTCCTGTTGTACTCATCGCTCAATAGACCTATGATTGGGTACAATGCCCCGTTCAGAATGTATCTGACCCAACACCTGCAGCAGCTGGAAAGGCACCAACAGTTCTTCGACAAACAGATGCAGGGTCTCAGGTATATGTGCTATACTGACCGACTGAAAGGATTCCAGCTGTATACAGTTGCATACCACTTGCCCAGAGGTGACCCGTGCCTGGCATACACGGCTATGTCGAACCCAGATGTGATGACTATGCTTCACGTAAATAAGTTAGATCCCTCAGAACCACAAGGGCAGCTGACGTACACCTTGACACTGTCATTAATCGAATGTGTTGTTGGGACGGATTCATCACCCAGACACTCACTATGCTGTGGAACAACATCCCAGTACATGTGAGGGCAAGCACCTCGCTGGCCTTGTGTTAGTATTTACACATGGATGACTGAGTTGATTTATTTAAGTAACCTTCTAACTGAATATTTACATTAGCACATTGTGAATGTTTACATTTCGTTGGTCTATTTTACAGTAGTCATAATCATACGGTTTATGTGTATATATTATGGTTCATTTATATTACTAGGTGTCTGCAGTTCTGTCAATATATTGGCACAATCCGTAGGACATATATATGTATCTTACACAGTCAGACATTTGGAAAACATTTTATGTTGGTTCATGTTTCATATATGTACATATATTTATATTTTCCGATGAAGACTGTTACCTTTCGAAGCAATGTCTGATGTCCTCACTGTGTGGGATCTGCAACGCAAGTGAGGTTTGTTCGCTCGTCTGCCTTTAAGGCATGTAATTAGTACCTAGCACATGTAATGTACTGACCAATTAATGCTTGTAAATGTAGTAGGTTGGACTGCATTGTATGTAGTCTGAATAAGTCTGCTTATGAAGCAGACGAAGTGGCCTCCAATAGACTATGGTGACTGCCTTTAATTCTTGGTGTGCTCTGGTTGGTCACTGACGGTCCCTACAGTACCTCGTCTTTGCTTTAGACTTCATCAGCCGGTTGTCTGTGTTTGTTGTATGGGGAATGTCAACTGTAGTCCCTATGTGTATGACTTGTGTAATGCCTTACTACGGCACTGTAATTCCACCGGGTTTGCAGTTATGGGTGCCATCTTAGTCATACGCTTGTCCATCTATCTGAATTGCCTACTATACACGGGTGTAGGGCTGTACACACTTCACACCTGCATTTTGCATTCCCGCAGTATGGTGTGCATTAATAGCGGAGAGTGGACATGCGTAAGACACGCCCTCCCACGGGCGGGACAAAGGATTGCCTGCGAACAACACCGAGGCCAGATTCTACATACCCAGACTCCTTGACTGCAACAGTGCACAGTACCCATTACACATCCTTCATGTGTGCTGGACTGTGATGTGGACGCAGCTGAATGGACCCGATACCCTGGGTATTTCTATGCATGTGTGCTGCAGTTCATGGACAGCTATCATCAACATTGAACACACTTGCGTGCATATGTGTACGTGTGATGACGGTGGCGACAATTAGATCACATGAGTAATGCAGGAAGCTAGCAGGCATTCTCTGAACAGAATTTTGGGTCCTACAATGGACACCGATGTGCATATGTCAAGTTAGATGTTGCTGGACTGTGTCCACCTGCCCAGTGCTTTTCACTGCTGGTGTATGTTCCCCAATCGCGGATGTCTGTTTGACTACCCATTCCACATGGTGCTACATAACCAGCTGATTTAGTACTGTGAACAAATTACATACATCCAAAGATGCTGGTTAGCAACTGCTTCATATAAACCGCAGACATCCCAATGGGACATATCCGTCACTATATTTCCAATATAACACCACGGAACATGTTGCTTACCTATGCATTCATTTAACCATGTTGTCTTCATAGGTGGGAAAGCCATAGTTTACATATCCTACTTGACGTTGTGTGTGTGCCATTAGTATGTGTTCCACAGGTCGCACATCTGTTCCGCTGTACGGTAGCGGGTGCTCCTCAGTCTGTTGCTGGCAGATTGAGTGCTGTGTACGCCGGTGTTGGCACGACGGTCCTGCTTTGTATGTGGAATGTCAACTGTAGTCCCTATGTGTATTTCCTGTGTTATGCCTTCCCGCGGCTATGTCATTTACCCGGGTTTGCAGTTGTGGGTGCCATTCTGGCCATACGGGTGTCCATCCATGACAATTGCCTACTGGACAGTAGTATAGGGCTGTACACATTACACACCTACATTTAGCATTCTCCGGAGTATGGTTTGCATTATTAGCGGAGAGTAAGGCAGGTGCTACGCAGACATCCCTCCCACGGGGCGGGAGAAAGGATTGCCTGTGAAACAACACCGAGCACAGCGTCTACATACCCAGAATCCCTTGACTGCAACAACTGACAGTACCCATTACACATCCGTCATGTGTGCGGAACTGTGATGTGGACGCAGTTCTATGGACCTGGTACCCTGGGTATTTCTGTGCATCTGTGCTGCATTACATGCACAGCTATCAGCAACATTAAACACTCTTGCGGTGCATATGTGTACCTGTGACGACAATGATTTCGGGTACGCATTGAAATAAGACATAATTTGGTTCTTTCCACAATTTTTGGGTCCTACAATGGACACCACTGTGCATATGTAAAGTGTAGAGCTTGTCGGACTGTGTCCTTGTGAGCACTGGGTTTCACTGATGCTGTGTGTTCAGCAATCGTGTATGTGTGCTTGACTACCCATACTGTGTTGTGCTACAGGAACCATGTCTTCCGACACCAGACACCAATGCTATACATCCAATGTTGCAGGTTAACAACCACATTCATACCATACCCAGAGGTCACGATTGGGAGGTATTGCCACTTTATTATCGGAACAACACCCCCAGACTGTGTACATCATGGGAACTTTAGGCCAGTCTTACCGGCCATTTCCAATTGTAATTGGCAGACACATGTCAATACATGTATGATAACACATATTGTCATGCAGAAGTTGATCTATGTTGTGTGGACATTGGCTTCTGCTTTTGGCATCCGTTGCTGTGAGTGTTGCCAGTTACCATACACATTGCTTGCTCAGAGGCAGACTACACAATACCGCGCAGTACTGTGGTCTCCTTTAAGGACCCTGAGCCAGTGGTCGATGGTACGGCAGCCACTGCATCAATCCATGCTGCCATCTACCAGTACCTACAGGACTGCATGAGCCAGTCATTCACTTACCCAACTGTGGTTCACTGTACCAATGCCAAGCATCCAGTGTGGTGTACCCCAGCCATACAGAAAATGTACAACACGAGGAGGTGGCTACTACAAGGTGGAGCAGACACCTTGTGAGGTGTGACACCCTTGGTCATCATATGTGTAGACTTACACACTGTCATGAAATAGTCCAGGGCACATTCCACAGATATACCTACATGGACCTGGCTAACAATCATACCACCTTCAGTTGCTATGCTGGACACCTGGGAGCTCAGTCCCACATATGCTCTGACTGGGTTCACATACAGGTGGGGTTTACTCAACATACACACATTGCCAACATACAGGCTGACGAGTCCAGTGAGGACATATCCACACCCTCCCCCACACATGAGGTGATGTGTGTACCACAGGTTTGTGGTCACCAAATGTTCTGTGACACACAGGTGGGACATGCTCTCTCCAGGGTAGTGGACATAGCATCGATGAGACCAGCTGGTGACCCCACTGTGTACTCCACTATCTCGGTTATGGATTGGACCCACAGTTAGGACAGCTATTTCTTCGTAGCCTCACCTCAGGTAGGGTACCCAGGTTGTGTCACATGGCAACTGTAGTCCCACGTCAGAAGGCCAATACCTCCACTGAGGCTGGTTATTCCTGTCCCATTACCCTGAGGAGACCTATCTGCAAAGACATGGGTTGGGATCATACTGTGTCTCGTACATGACTGCATAGGGGACATACTTACTTTGCCTCACACATGGTTTGTCTTGTTCAGGGGCGGTTCATGCCTTTAAAGCATGGTTGACATTTTCAGGACAGTCGCCGAGGACACTGATGGGGGTGTTGCAGTCCATACAGCCTACCTCGACCTGGCAAAGCCCTTCATCACATTACCCCCCTCAGGTATTGTTGATAAACCCATTGGCTGGGATGTGAACACGCACATCACAGAATGTGTTGTAAACTGTCTATGTGACACAACCCACACAGTCATAGTTGCTGGCAGCATATCAGACCTACTGCCTGTCAGAGGTACTGTCCCATGGGGCCCTTCCATGTGTGCACTCCTGTCATACACCTACATCTTCACGGTACAGGCACATACAGGGGTGCAATGGGCAACAGTGTTTGTAGATGATTGCAAAACAGGTGCCATAGTGGGACAGACATCTGACACAGATATCCTTCGAAGGGGCCTCCCAGGTATGCATATCTGCTGTCAGGGACATGTCCCACAGCTAAATGCAACGTCATGCAACATCATACCTGTGGAAGTACTAGGTCAACCCTGTCCAGCATATAGGTGGCTGTCCACTCAGCACAGGGGTGATTACCAGGAATCAGGGGACAGTGTTGGATGGTCACCATTCATTCCACACACACGTTGCTATCGTGGTTGTGTGGGTCTTCTACATTGCCCACCTGTTGGTGCAGGGATTCACATCTACATCAGGCTAGGTCATTGTTCCTTGTACCCATTACGTGTTACACCTATGATCTACTACATTGCCCCATTCAGACTGTATCTGACCATACACCTACAGCAGCTGTGAAGCCCACATAGGTTGATCGTTGTACAGATGCAGGATGACACCATTTTGTGTAATGCTGCCCCACATGTAGGACCCTGCCACATCACGTCACATACCTGCTGTTTGTTGTTGACCTGTGCCTGACATACAAGGCCATGTCAACCCATATGTCATGTGTATGCTTCACCTACTGTATCTGCATCCCTCAGAATCACTAGGGCAGGTGACATTTACCTTGTCACGGTCATTCATGGGATGTGTTTGGGTGACACAGATATCACCCAGACAATCATTATGCTGTGGATCTACATCACAGTACATGTGAGACAGACATCCTTCCTAGCCTTGTTCGCAGCTATGTTGTCCATTGGATGGAGGATTGCAGGTATAGGCCAGGGATTACATCATTATCACTGCTTGACGGAGATACAGCATTATCATGGGTATTTCATCTGAAGAACAGAAGGTTGGCAAAGTCATCCTAACTATGGTGTAGTATTATGGCTGGGCCTGGGACGATGGCCTACCCTGTACCTATGGATGTGTGAACCTATATTCATAGTTTGTCACATGTACAATTGTCTATCCACTATAGTCTTTCGCCACTCTATATTTCTGTGGCACATGATTGTCCTCTGTATTACATGCAGGTATGCTGTGTACATTGCACATACGTCACAGTTGATGACAGTGTATCTGTGTCCCTAACACTGTGATACTGAGGACTACCACACATCCTTCACAGCATTCCATGCATATGTCCATTCTATTCTTCTTTGGCCTATGGGGGGTGTTAAGGCAAACATTACTCAAGTCCCTGTTTGTGCATGCTTCATGTTGGTGTTTGACCAGGCTCCGTTGCAGTCATGTGTTGGACAGTAGTGTGTCTGTGTGTTTGCCATGTGTTTTTATTGCCAGTACATCTGTGGGAGGTGTAGTTGGCACATGTTCCTCTTTGCAGGGACACCCATCCTGGTGTTTGTGTCATGCATCTGCACTTGGCACGTGCCATATGTCCTGCACTATTCCCACAGTCGTGTATGCCTTCATGCACTACTACTGCATGTTACTGGCTGTGTGTATGTGGTACACATGGACATTGTGATGTTTGTCTTGACCTATTCCAATGCTAGAACGTAAACATCTGTCAATTAAGTCTTTTAAATCAAACTGTAACACTCATTCGTATTTTCAACATGACACTCATTAACACAGGAAGCTGGGATTAATAACATTTTATTACTGTGCAGCAGGAGGCAAAGGAGTATGCAGTCAAAGTTTAGACATTTGTTCAACTCTATACATGTTACATCTGTATGAGCATTCTGTATACTATCATCTTTTGCACACATTAATGATGTTGTCAGTCACGAGGCATTTACATTCCTAGAGTACAGAACATTGTATTCCTACAACAGTGCTCAGGTAATGCTTATTACATGTTTTCCCATGAGGATAGCCCAACCTTGCGGGACACATATTCAGTTAGACTGTACTTTGGTAAGTTCTGCTCTGACACGGTTCCAACACTGTTCATATTCAGTCCTCACTCCGTGTCATACTAGGTTCCTGTGTCTCTCTGCTGAGCAGCTGTACTCTGTGTTACAGCTCACAAGCCTATCCTCCTCAGTAGACGGATGACAGATATACCTGTACATACATGTATTATTCTGTAACCGAGCAGATGACTAATGCTGACTGACATACAACTGCTGCACTGGTTACTGCTAGGGTTAGGGTTCAATCACACTGCAGCTACACTACAAGCAATTACATGCATGAGAAGCTGTACTGCTATATTGTCAGGTAGAATAATATGCATTATACACTATTAGCTTCTAAAGTTGCACGTCATATTATGTTTAAATATGCATTTTGCTAACATTCTCCCTCCTTTGATTGCTTCTACTCTATCCAGAGACATATACAACATTATTTCATTCCCTGGCGTCTTCCTCTGTGGAACGTTTAACTAGGCAGGTAATTTGATGTACATTGCAAGTAGGATTGCATTTTCTATTGACAAATACCACTACAGGTCTTGATCCATAGTCTCGTGTACAGGTATGTTGCCAGAGTCCCTGACTAATACTTACATGCACAGTATGCCGCACTAGACACATGCTCCCAATATGAGCGGAACAACACAAATGGCATTCATGATATTCAGTATGACTGACCCCATCCACCCAATGGTTTGTGGGAATGGTTCGGCAGTGGGTTTGGGCCTGTTTCCGCCATGGATGACACCTGCTATATTACCTGTAGGTGGGCGTTGCTTTTGGTCTCTTCATGTGGTAGTTGGACACAGCGATCTTCTTCAGTAAGCGCCAAGACGTACCAATTCTCAGCGCCACGGTGCAGTCGTGCACTATTACATTTTGTGACACAACAGTTCTCATTGCATCCAGTTCATCAGTCACATGTTCAGGAGCAGGAAGTCACATTCATCCTTCCTCCGACAGTTTTTGATAACTTCCTCTGTTCCCTGATTGCTTTCACTACTCCAGAAGCTGGGGGTGTTCCAGCCCAGGTTGTGACGCTGTCACTGAAGTCCATATGAATCGGTATTCCTTTATCTCTTGCAGAGGACTGACATGTCAGAACAGCTTCCATTTCACCCACTGGATTACTAGGTTTCCCGACTGTGTTCCCAGTTCTTCGAGCTATATGTGTTATAGTTCGTTCGCACCCACAGGCAATTGTACAGTATGTCATGTGACTGGAGCCAGATAGCCCATATAACAACTGCCGGACCAATTCCCAGGTAACCATTGCTATGCTTATTTCCCACAAACAACATAACTATATTCTACTTTATTACTGATGCGGGTTACCTCTGCATGTAACAAATTCCTGTCTCTAACAGAGTACTGTTTATACAATTCAGGATGTTTCTGCACATCCTTCAACATTGTTCTCATGATGTTTCAATACAAATTAGGAATGGTGCTACAAGTAGTACTGTGATCTTTGGCTGTTATATGACATTCGTAAGACACAGTTATGTTACAAATACTCACACCAACTGCAACTGTACCATGTTTATGATAACATACAATTCCTTTTTGTGTAACAGGTAAGTACATTGCCACGTTGTCCTGTGATCTCACAGAACCTGTATCAAAGTGTAGATATTCACAAGTCTCAATCTATCCCCAAGGGGACCACATGCATCGGAAGTCCTCCATATGATGTAGGTATGGCAGTACAAACACAGCAATTTAAAGTGTTCCTGGTCTCTATATGCACACGCATCATGCCTAGGTATCTGTTGAGGTGTGGAAGACACTCTGTGGCCAGTTCATCACGTATCAGTATTTGTATCCGTGTAGTTATATGCAGGTGAGGTCGGGGAAATTGTAACGTAAACACAAACATGGTTAATAGGTGTATAATCATTAGGACAGCAAACATACATGTCTTTGGGGTTGCTTTGTATTGTTATACAGTCTTCGGGTGATTCGGCTCTTTGGTATATCAGCTACAAGATGTCAATCAGACTTGATATCCTTTACCAGTTTGAGAAATGTGAGGTGGACCCAGGACGACCTCTCTGCAAACTTTACTGCGGTGGCGTTGCCAACAGTACCGGTACAGACATTCGCACTGTCCACTTGGCAATAATGTTCTTTGGATAACAGTGACATACACACAGGATACTGGTGTCAGCTATGCTTCCGTCTTCCTTTGCTCTTATCTGTAACACACTTTAACTGAGGAACAGTGTTACTAGTTGACAATCCTCTCATGTCACCTACTACTGAGTCATCGACCTCCGGCTCTGCAGGCATGACAGCTTTCCACTCTGGCACATGATATGCCATTCCACATACTACTTCGAAGTGGGTGCAGCACTTTACATTTGGAACTGTTGTCATGCTCAGCAATGCTAGAGGTAGACAGTTCATGTAACTCGTCTGGATGTCACCCACCCAACTCCTCTACTTATTTCTCGGGATCCCATTCTGCGGCAGCAGTCGTGCTGAGTGTGGGTTGTACATGCAATTGACATTCATGGTAATCTGAAGTAATCCCCCAGGTAGCATGATTGTCTGGTTAACTACATGTGTTCTATTGTCACTGTAGCTTATTTACAGCATGCCAGATCTAGGGATACTTAATTGTACTGGCACCTTTGCCACTGCTGCTGCATCCGGATTACTGGTTGGGAATGCTTCTACCCATTTTGATTATCTATATGTGTAATCGCTAAACAGTCTTTGTTCCCTTCACATTTATGCAGATGTATGAATTCCATACAAATAGCACGGAACGGTTAGGGTGGTGTAGGTCAACTCACTCCCTTCGGTTTAAATACTCCCTGTGCATGATATCTACGGCAAACGTGACACGCTGCTCATGAGGTTTGTATGTGGTTCGTAATTCCGTATGTTAGGGGTATTCTGTTAACCAAATGTACCATCCCCCCTGGTAAGACATGTCTGTACCCATGGCTCCACAAAGCCGCATATCTGAATATATTAGACGTTAATATTGGCTTTCTCACTGTGGATATGTGCAGTCCGTGTTCAAGGATTGCTCCTCGTCATAACCACATCGGCTTTTCTGCTTTCGTAGTTGCTGTTTGCATTGTTTGTACAGTTTCTACATCTAAACAGTCTGAGGTTTGTCATTCCTCATTCACACAGACACTTTCCAACTGTGACGCTGCTTGTTTTGCAGGTGCATGAGCTCATGCCTCAACTTTCCTACTGTTCTCCTGTTGCATTCTATGCCCTGCACATTTACAATTACCTACTTCAGTGGGTAACTGCATGTAGTGTAATGCATTCAGGTTCGTATGCGCATGCTTAATCGGTTTACCGGTGGATGTTATCATTCCCCTATTCTTCCACTGCTGCTCATAAACATGCACTGCACAGACAACAGAATGACTATCGGGACATATGTCCACACATCATTTTTCCGCTACAGTACAAGCACGTGTTAAAGCTATCTATTCTGCTGCTTGAGCAGACACGTTATGCTGCAGGGTTTGGCCGTCTACAATGTCATTATCAATAACTACTACATAAACTACTTCATTCGTTCCTGTAGGACTCTATCTACATGATCCGTACACATTAACTGTCACCTCTGCATCATCTAAGGGTATATCAGTGTTATAATGTCTGTGTGTAGTTATTTAAGCCATTTCGTATAGGCTACTGTGTGATGTACCATACACAGGTGTCAGACGTGACGTTGATAGGTTTCATGTTGTACAACGTTCAATCACCATGTGAGGTTGACTCAGTGGTATGGTCAGACATGACACATGTGTAGCACGACTCAGGAATTCTATCTTCTCTTGCAGCAGATTGATGGCAACTGCATGACACATTCTCACAGTGAGAGGGTGGTCTAGTAACATTACGGCCGGGGCCTGTACTGCCATGGGTGCTACAACAACTGCCTGTACACAATGTGGCAGTGACCATGCCACAGTGTCCAACTGCAATGAGTAGTCATCTATTTGGCGTTGCTTACTTCCCTGCTGTTGCATCAAGACTGACGTCATATATCTCCGCTTACAATCTACGGTCTGACAACATGTGTTATGATTATTCACGAGACCTACTACAGCTGTTAAGGCTATCAATCGTTCTAGTCTGCATAACGCTGTTTCTGCTACTGTAATCCGGTGTACTATGTGTTGTGCTGCCATGGGTGTATCAAAGGTTAAGGCAAACAAGACAGCGGATTCCACAGCACTGTTTGGTATCCAGATGTAACATGTGTTAGTCGGCCCAGACACGACATCATTCCCTTCTTGTTAGTTGGCTTGGGTGCTTATTATATTGCTACCTTCCTATCGTCATGTGATATTCTACCCTACTTGGATACCAGATATGCCATGTAATTGACCTGTATTCTCTGTATTTGCAATTTATGCTTGCTTACTTTATGTCCGTGTTCTGCTGATTATCTCAATAATGATATTGTATCTTCCATACATTGCTGCTGGGTAGGGGCCGCAAGCAGAATATCATCCAATTAAAGTGGAGCTTGACTGGCCCCGGGTGGAGTTGACACCGGAATGTAGCTAGCCATCCCCTGTGAGAATATCGTTGTACTTTCACAGTAGCCCCGCGATAGCCGGGTATGGCTGTATCTGTCACCCTGACTGTACAAGCAAAGCAATACGAACTATGTGGATGTATAGGTATTGCAAAGTAAGCATAGCTTATATGTACCACGGTAAGATACTTCTGTGGCATGTTCATAGCATTGAATATAGTGTGTGGGTCTGGCACCAACGCTACCCTAAGTATTCTTACATTATTTACAGCTTATACATACTGTACCATCCGCCATTCCCCTTTGGTTTCCGATCAGGAGATACAGGGGTATTGCATGGTGAATAGCGGTTACTTTGTGGATGGGGAATTCCCTCTCTGACTTTGCAGATATCTTCTGGTGTCCACGGTCTATACGCTACGGGGGTTGGGTCCTGGCCTTCCTGTCCTGCATGATGGTTCGGTACTTCAATTAATTGACAGATATCCTCACTCTGTTTTAGTACTGTGTTCTTACTCGGGTGTCCCTAGGTATGTTACGTGTTCGGGATGTGGTTTCAATAGCTTCTATTACATTTGTTCGTTGTGCTACCTCTGTTGCCACAGGATAACGTGTGGGGACTAGCCTGCCCTCCCGCTTAATATCCTGCATGTGGTATCTGAGGTGGTAGGGTGTTGTGGGGGGGGCGGTCGGTGCTACTGTATTATGATCTTCTCTGTGTACGTATGATGCTTAGCCATTTGTAGTGTTCTATTCCCTTCGGTACACTACCTCAGTCCACCGATGTGCATGACGGATACCCAATTGTCGCTGTTTTGTCACCTGCACATCTTAGGGCTGCCACCTTTTACAATGCACAATGTGGGACATTAGTGTTCGGAACATGTAATTTGCCTGGAAAATGCATACCCACGGCCAGTACATAGGACAGGTATTCACGTTTTGCCAGGAGAGCGACCAATTGTTGTAGCATTTCAGTTGCTTATTCTGTTTATTATTATATTTTGCTGTTCCACATACAAATTTACTGTTTTATGCTACCATTGTGATATATATCTGGGAAATGTTTGTCCTGAGATATCAGGACATTTGACATTTGTTCGGTTTGTTTACAGGACACGGCTGGCCAGAGAGGGACTATCCCTCTCAGGGTGGAACAGGTGTTTACCTTGGAACATATGCATCAAATTTTCAGGGATTACAATGTTTCAGTAACGGTATTTTGAGTAATATACCATCAATGTCATATTTATTACCCCATTTTGCTGCGTAACTCACATTATGTGCTCTCTGCGATTGCATATTCTTCCGCCACCCGTCAAACGCGGATCACATGATCTGTTGCTTCAATAATCTCCCATATCCTCTACACGACTGCTACGTACCCTTCTGTCATACCACGTGGTGTCTCCTTCCCTGTATCCACTGTAGTGTCTACAATCACTATTTACTCTGCTGTGTGTTCCCCTGACCTATGTTCAGATTTAACAGTATGTGGGTAGGTCTTCGACCCGATATCACTACTGTTAACAGAAACACAATGTAGTCTGGTCCCTGATCTACAATAGACACAAAAAGGCAGACACTCCTTACCTGGGCCTCCTGTTTAAGGCTGCACGTTTTCTTCTTGGGATCCAGTTTCCCGCTTTTCAGCCACAGATCAGACAGTAAACAGCCTCTTTACACACAACAATTCAGTCGGAGGTCTTTTCATTCAAGAAGAACCATTTATGCATATTCTCCAGCGTACATGTCTAACCAGCCATGTACTCTGACCTGTAGCTTACCAAGGGAATTCCGGATTACAAGGATCACAATGTGAAATAAGTTGTTACAACCAGACTGTAGTTATCAGTAGGCTTTTCTAAGTGACAGCCGATAACACAGGAGGCTCGGGTTCGGAACGTTTTAGTAGTGTACACAGGCAGGCTAAATAATATACAGTCCAAGTATGAGAGGTTTGTCTGACTCTTTACAGTAAGCAGTTTCTTTATATAGTGTTTACAATCAGCTTTTGCCCACCTTACTGATGTGGTCGGTCACAGGGCATTTCCATCACTATGGTCCGCAATAGTCTATACATACGTGGGTGCTGGGGTCGTGCTTTTAAAATGTTTTCCCATGGGAATAACACAGCCTTGCAAGGCACCTTGTACATTACAGTATCCTTTTGTGATTGTAGCTGTTTCAAGGACCCTAGACTGTTACGATACAGTGGACAGTTAATTTCTTAATACGTTGCTTTGTCTCTCTGGTAAGGAGTTGTACTGCTATCTTCGATAGAGCTCACAAGGCCATCCTCCTCTGGGGAAGGAGTGCTGTTATGCATGTACATACATTTATTGTTCTGTAACCCAGCAAATAATTAATGATGACAGACATGAGCCTGCTGTACTGCTTACTGCCAGGTTCAGAATTCCATCACAGTACAGCTTAGCTTCACCAATTACATGCAGGCTTAGTTCTACTGCCATATTGTACGGTACAATTCAATGCATTATATAGTATTTCGAGTGTAAACTGGAACTTCATATGTATTTCTATATATTTTACGAACAACATCCATCCGGCCATATGCATGTTGTTCCGTCCTTTACCTTGACCGTGTGTATTTGTCCGTCCAGCTACGCTAATCTCCACATGTGATGTCCCAGCTTCCCCTTCTTTGCCTGTAGCACCCTGTTAGGACGTCCTGTTTGGTAGGCACCTGTTCCGCTATATGTGATCGACTTCACTGTATAGATAATCATCGATGCGGTGGTCCAACGACCCGACTTGTCCACATGTGTACAGTTATGTGCACCATGTCGTATGCAAACCTAGATGGTTTGGACGGGTACATACTACATGCGGGATGTACACATTCTGCTGACACATTCACATGCAGCCATTTACATATCTGTACCTGCGGTGGGTTGGTGACATGTGGGTATGATTTGCCCGTGGCATTGCCTAACACAAACATCTTACCACAGTTCAGGTATGCACATTGTGTGTGGTTGTATAGCTGCACACGGATGCTAGCAGGTTTGGGTGCAGAGGTATACATGGGTGGGACTGACATGTACAATGAGGCTATTGTGTAGTACATCCGAATGCATGGGTTCTGCTTCTGGATATTACACTTCATCATACGCC